>NW_026774993.1:0-69000 GCF_963082965.1 Carassius carassius
AGTGGTACAACAGTATGTCAAGTAGTAGATAAAATACAACATATATGTTCACATGCAGGTATGAGTAAAAAAAAATAAAATAAAAAATTAAAAAACAATCGTTCCAATGACGGTTAACACACCACTAAAATCCTGGATCTCCAAGACATGCCTTATGTTAAGATACAGACAAAGTACTTGAAATGACCATAAGGGAAGAAAAAAAAAAAAAAAAAAAAAAAAAAAAAATTAAAAAAAAAAGGGGGTTATAAGGTTACACATTGATGAATTGTTCTTTTACATACATTTTTATTTCCCTTTAAAGTGCTTTCAGTGTGTTTTAAAAGCCAAAATAAAACTATTTAAAAAAAAAAAAAAAAAAAAAAAGGGTTCTCTATTGTGCTTGATCGGGGAGGTAATCTTTCAATTTGGGCCTCTCCCACTCTTCGGTCCCAGGCAATCAAACCCAGCTTCAGTGACCCAGAGGAGATCCGTACTCTCTGGCCCGCTGCTCCCGTAGCCGGAAGTGGTGAAGGTACATCTACGGGCAACCAGGGTCGGTGGTGGCCGGGACTCTCTCAGTGGCAACCCCGGCCCCCGCTCTGAATGATTGGGCGCGGTGCCCCTGCAGCATGTTCTCCACCATCCTTACAGTGGCTTGGAGGGGCACCATCACCCGTTTCCCCACCAGCAGGTTTCTGGCAGTCCAGATTGCATGCTTTATAGCATTCAGGGTGAACCAGAGTGTTGTGAACTGTTTTGATGTTAAATCCTTTATCCTCCGGCCCACCCCTAGGACGGCGAGATTATAGTCCATCTGGACCCCACCCGCTGGCAGGCATGGGAAAACCAGGGGGCCGGTCGCGGTCCACCGGTCCCGTGCAGCACCGCACTCCCAGAGGACGTGCCGCACGGTCTCTTCCTGATTACACCCGAGCCGTGGGCACTTTGCGTTGGCGGCCATGCCGCGGGAGTGCATAACCGCCCTGGTTGGTAGGATCTCATGGGCCACCATCCACATCAGGTCTTTTTGCCGGTTCCAAAGAGCGGGGTGGGCTGCGTTTCTCCACACTGTTTTGGATTCGCTCTCAGTTAGCCCTGGAACTGGGCTCACCTTCTCCCGGTCCTGCACAACAGAGATAATCTTTTTATGGTCTTTTAAAATGTCCACATTTTCTCGTTCTAGGTCATGTTTCTTTAAAAAAAAATTAATAAATGCATATTCTTTTGGCAAGTTAAAAGACACTGGGGTTCTAAGATCTACGGTTAAAATTTTTAGGTAGCGTAAGTACGACCCCATCCAAAACTTCACTATTGCTGCGGTCTTATCACTGGATGGGGCCGTGGCATACTTAAAATGTAATCCTGTAAAATGACTCCCTAAAAAAAGGCTTAGGTCTGGCAGTCCTTTGCCTCCGTTTTCCTTTCTTTTCTTGACTGTTTCTCTCTTTATTCTCTCCCACCTGGATCCCCAGAGAAAATAAAAGACAGCACGTTCCACTGCTAAAATGAAGGACCTGGGGGGGGTAAAAACAGAGCACAACAATAAAAACAGAGGTAAAATCACAGCTTTAAAAACTAAAATCTTTCCCTCCATCGTCAAAGTCCTTAGTCCCCACAAACCCAGTTGCTGTCTTACTTTCCCTAAAGCATTGGTCCAATTACCTTGTCCACCCCCCTCCCTATCAAATTTTATGCCTAGAATTTTTATATTATCATTTCTTAGAGTCAATTCCAGTCCTCCCACGTCTATGTCGCCCCACTGTCCGAAGAGCGGGGCCTCTGACTTGTTTCTGTTTAATTTGGAGCCAGAGGCCCGTCCATAAGAATCTGTAAGTTCCAAAGCTCTTCGGACAGATAAAAAGTCAGTCGTTAAAATTGTCACATCGTCCATGTATAAAACACATTTTGCTATCAAACCTCCTGGTAGCTTAAATCCTGCGATCCGTTGGTCCCTTCTCAAAAGCTGTGCCAATGGCTCAATGCATGCCACATACAAGAGCGGGGATAACGGGCACCCTTGACGGACGCCGCTGTGAATGTTAACAGCTTTTGTTAAATGCCCATTTACAAGAATTTTGCTGGTTATATCATTATACAGCAATCCCACCCATGCTAAAAACCTCCCTGGGAAGCCCATTTTCTCCAGTACCTGCAATAGGTACTGGTGCGAGACCCGATCAAAAGCTTTTTCAAAATCTAAATTTACCACTATTAGGCCAATGTTTCTGTCTCTCGCAAAACAGATGGTGTCTCGGATCAATATCAGACTGTCCGTGATCCTCTTCCCGGGCACAGCACATGCTTGATCCGGGTGGATCACATCCTTTAAAAACAGGGACATGCGTTTAGCTAAAAGCTTGCTAAAAAGTTTGCAATCCCAATTTAAAAGGCTGATTGGTCTCCACGTTTTTAAATCTGTCCTATCTCCTTTTTTATGCAAAAGTGAAACAATTCCTAGTCTAAAACTGTCAGGGAGTCGGTCCAGTCTATCAAAGTCCTTAAAAACCATTAAAAGTTCTGGTGCTAAAATGTCCCAAAATTTTGAATAAAATTCCACGGGAAGGCCATCACTTCCCGGCGACTTACCAGTTTTAAAATCCTTCATACATTTTGTAAGCTCTAAAAGAGTAAAATCTTGGGTTAAAATAGCACACTCATTATCAATTTTCTTTTCTAAATTTCCCAAAATATTTTCTATGGCTTCCTCTGTTATCTCTTTTTTGTTGTATAAATCTGTATAAAATCTTTCTACTTCTTCTAATATCTCTTCTGTATTTCTGGCTTCCTTCTCCCCCTTTTTTAATTCAGTAATTACCCCTTTATTTGTTAAAATCCTCTTAAAAAAGTATCTTGTGCATTTTTCACCTTCCTCCAGATCTTGTTCCTTACTTCTTAAAATCAACCCTTTGTTTCTTTGTTTTTCCAAATCAGCCATTTCTTTTTTAACCTCATTTAATTCTTCATTAAAATCAAACCCTCCATTAACAAACTTGAAATACCTTTGTAATCTTTTTTGCAGTCCCAACATGCGTCTCTTTTCTTTGTTCTTTTTTCCAATCCCTTTCTTTCTAAAAAACAGTCTCGTCCGGTGTTTCACCATCTCCCACCACTGTGCACGTGAATCGAAAAAGTCTTGGAGGGTCTGCCACTGACTGAATTGCTCCCTGTAGTCACTAACTATCTCCTCATCCTGCAAAAGGGAGCAATTCAGTTTCCAGATCCCTCCCCCTACCGTCAATTTTGTGGTGAAGGAAATAGTGCAAGACAGCATAACGTGATCGGAAAAGAATAGGGGTGTTAATATAGCATCAGTCGGCGGGCAATCGCGTACGAAAATGTAGTCAATGCGAGAGGCGTTGGTGCCATCACCACTGACCCAGGTGTAGCCCACCTCTCTTGGATGCAAAGTCTTAAAACAGTCAGTTAATTTAAAATCCTTAACTAAACTTTGCATTAAAACTGATGTCTTATCAAACCTAAAGTCTGCCCCCACCCTCTTCCTATCAGTTTTGGCTAAAACACAGTTAAAATCTCCCCCTACCACTAATGGTACCCTCCCCAGCATGTGGGACTGCAGTTCCTCTAAAAGCTCATACCTATCGTTTTTACCTGTAAAACCGTACACATTTAACACCTTAAAATCTCTATCTAAAAAAGTCATATTCCCTAAAATAGCCCGCCCATCTCTTACCACCGTGCTCCCCTTCACCAGGATGTGAGGGTTATTTATTAAAATCGCCACTCCATCATTTTTGTTAAAGTTGGACCCGCTCCATATGGAGGGTCCCGGCGTCCATAGCTCCTCCCACCTCCTGTAACTAGATAAAAAGGGTAAGGCACACTCTTGTAGTAAAAAGACATCTGACTTTTGAGATTTTAAAAAGGATAAAATAGTATGTGCTCTGACCATGGACCTCACACTTCTTACATTTATTGTTGAAATTGTGAGGGCCATGGTGAATAAATTAGGTAAAAAGGCATGAGCTTAAAAAGGAACTAAAACATTTTATTTAAAAGACTACAAAGTTCATTTTAATCAAAAAAACTCGTGTGACACCCGCTCCTCTTTACTAGTGATAGTATTGGGTTCAGGAACGGAGGTGTCCGCCGCCTTAGGATCCGCAGAGAAAATCTCTTGCGGCTCCTTTGGCGATGATGTTCTTAGCTGTATTTGCAGAAACGAAACCTCATTCGGGGAGGCTGAGGGCCACACCCTGTCTCCTTCCTCATTACTTGAGCTGGTGGACCTCAACTTTTTCTCCTCTGTTTGACACAAAGGAGACCCCGCAGGTCTTTTCTGCAGCTGAGCATTAGGTAACCAATCTAGAGTTATTCCGCCTATACTGCTTGAAGTGTTTTGCTCGGTGTCTAGATCGGGTACAGTTTCCAAAGAGGAGGGGGTCAATTCATCTGACTCTTTCTCCTCTTCACTTTCTTTATCCATTTCCATTCTCACATTTTGCTTTCCTAATTGGATGGGCGGAGTCTCCTCCTCCCGACATTTACCCGCGTCTGACTCCACCCCTTGACCCGCCCCTTCCGCTCCGTCTCGACCAGTCCCTGGGCTTGGTTGGGTATTCAAAATTCCCTCCAAAACCTCAGGGACTGCCTCTTTTTCACTCGTTTGGTTTTTGGTGGCAGCCATTTTTGCTTTTAATATGTTGGCAAAGGATTTAGGGCAGTCTCTGTAGAGATGGTTGGATTCACCACAAAGATTGCACTTTCTGCCATTGGTACATTCTTCATAGATGTGCCCAATTTCTTTGCACTTACCACAAACTGTTTCCTGACATGCCTCTATGAGGTGCCCAAACCGACTGCATTTACGGCACAGTTTGGGCATCCCCTGATAATGAATGTAGCCTCTGTTTTCTCCCAGCACAATCATAGAAGGAATCTGACTTAAGCCCTGGAAGCCGTGTGGATCCTCCCATTGTTTAATGGGAACTCTCCACGCGCCATTCCAGATGCCGTCCTCGTCTAAAACCTTAACTGGCTGGCCCCGAACAGAGCAAAATCTCGCCAACCATATCGCTATGTCATCTCCACTCACAGTTTCATTAAACATTCGAACAATTACCACTTTCAGGGAATTGTCTGTCAGTTTTTCAACTGTGAACATGGAAAGACTGGCTTTTGCCGCTTCAAAACGAGACCAGAAAACATTTAGCAGTGCAGCGCTTTTAAAGCTCAAATCAAAACCACGGTTCTGGGGAAGAGTCAATAAGCAATTTACATCATTTGCTGAAAATCCTAAAACCTTTTGTACGAGTTTCCGTGAGAAATCAAGTCTGGACATCCCCATTAACGTTCCATCATCATTTTTTCTAAACATAAAACGCACGCTGTGGTGCCTCCGCATGCCGGCACGAGCAGCCGACATGGTGGAGGCACCAACAGCCCTTTAAAAATACGTACAACAGCCAATAAATGTCTAAAAGACTGATAGAATAAATAACTAAACTTTTAAAAGGACACTAAATAATAATACAGCAAAATAAATAAATAAAAGGGCACTTTACCTGTGAACGCTAGTGTTTTTCTCCTTCCTAGGCGAGCTGGAAAAAGAACCTGAAGAAAGAAGAAAAACAAGAAAAAAAATGCTGTTCACAGGTGAAGTCCAAGATATATCCCTGTCCGGAGAGACTACAACCACCGCCCGGTAATAGTCTATTTCCTTCCAGAGAAGATGATCGCGACCACGTCCCTCTGATCTTAGCCAAAAGGCCGAGAAGCGATGTTGATTTGATGCAGCTGGGAAGAAGCCGGACACGACGATGCCCATCTCGGCTTTGGTAAGTCTGGGAGACCTGAAACGCTGTGTGATGGTAGTACCCTCCCCCGTCTGCAACGTCACCGGGCCTCGCCCCGATCGGCCTGACGCTGGCTCTGCGGCGACAGAGAGTACGGCATCGCTCGTAACTCCCAAACGGTTCGTCGCAGAGCCACGTGCCTTATGTCATCGGAATCCTTGGCTCGAGCCGAACGAGATGCAGGTCTCAGATTGGCTCGTCGCTCTGACGAAATTTTCGGGTATTTGGGATTTTGTCGAAAACCTTCTTTTGCAAACTAGCGGCAGGTATTTGGCCCAGTCCCACCCAGATCAGCACAGAATGCTTCTCTGGAGTCTGACTGTCAATAATCATCCAAAAAAAGTGGAAATTTCCATTCACCTTGGCGAGGGGACCTCAAAACGTGCCAAGGTGGTGTGGCCGAGGTGGCTCAAATGGCTATAACTCCAGGAAGGAGTGAGATCCCTTCACCCAAATCGGCACACCTGTGCAGGGGCTCAGTCAGCGGTCAGGTGTAAAAGGGCGCTGCGACAGGCCACTAGGTGGCGCTGTAAGCGGAAAAATAAGAAAATTGAAATGTAAAAGGACCATCAAACAAAGATGGAAACACCTGAAACGCTGTGTGATGGTAGTACCCTCCCCCGTCTGCAACGTCACCGGGCCTCGCCCCGATCGGCCTGACGCTGGCTCTGCGGCGACAGAGAGTACGGCATCGCTCGTAACTCCCAAACGGTTCGTCGCAGAGCCACGTGCCTTATGTCATCGGAATCCTTGGCTCGAGCCGAACGAGATGCAGGTCTCAGATTGGCTCGTCGCTCTGACGAAATTTTCGGGTATTTGGGATTTTGTCGAAAACCTTCTTTTGCAAACTAGCGGCAGGTATTTGGCCCAGTCCCACCCAGATCAGCACAGAATGCTTCTCTGGAGTCTGACTGTCAATAATCATCCAAAAAAAGTGGAAATTTCCATTCACCTTGGCGAGGGGACCTCAAAACGTGCCAAGGTGGTGTGGCCGAGGTGGCTCAAATGGCTATAACTCCAGGAAGGAGTCCTGGAGCATGTGGCAGGACTCATCATTCTGAAACTAAAAAGTAACTGAGATAGATCTTTCTGCTTTGTTTCACCAGTTAATTCAGGGGAGAGCGCGAACGCAGTCCCCCACTACCATAAATTATGCAGTCGAGATTCCCACATTTGGGGAATTCGCAGGGGTCAGCATGGCCGTAGTGCAATGGACAAGCCTCGCCCTGGGTGAACCGCCTTCTTGATCATGGTGTCTCCCCTGCCAGGTAAGTATGAAGACCCAGGCGGCCAGCCAGAGGTACAATTTGCGTCTCTACCATCCTCACCAACGGTTAGCCCTCCGTAAACCCCAACAAAGGAAGGATGGGCGACTTCCATTACTGGCCTGGAAACTGCTTCCCAACGCTGGTTTTAGTTGACTCCCTTTAACCAAACACACCGAATTCGATACATCACCTCGTCAGTGAAAGACTCCGAGACCTCAGGTGGGAGCATCGTTAGTGGAAGAGTCCAACACCTCAGGGGGGTGCCTCAGAAGAGAGTCCGCAATAAACCACAGGACCTGCAAAGGCAGACCTCATTACTTGCTCTGCTATTCGTCACAATAAATGGCATTCCCAAAAAAGGGAAAGCACACCGTTCCTGGAGACACTGCAATACCAGGCCGATGCGTGGAATGGACGGAGCAAGCCCCGGCTCCAGCTCCGTGATCTAAAAATCCATTTAATATGTAGTCCCCGGATGGGGGACGTATCAGATATTAAACTGATAAGAACAGATTTTTTTTTTTTTTTTTGACTGGTTTTATTGATATTTAATCAAAAGTGGTACAACAGTACGTCAAGTAATAGATAAAATACAACATATATGTTCACATGCAGGTATGAGTAAAAAATAAAAATAAAAAATGTAAAAAACAATCGTTCCAATGACGGTTAACACACCACTAAAATCCTGGATCTCCAAGACATGCCTTATGTTAAGATACAGACAAAGTACTTGAAATGACCATAAGGGAAGAAAAAAAAAAAAAAAAAAAAAAAAAAAAGGGGGGGTTATAAGGTTACACATTGATGAATTGTTCTTTTACATACATTTTTATTTTCCTTTAAAGTGCTTTCAGTGTGTTTTAAAAGCCAAAATAAAACTATGTAATAAAAAAAAAAAAGGGGGTTCTCTATTGTGCTTGATCAGGGAGGTAATCTTTCAATTTGGGCCTCTCCCACTCTTCGGTCCCAGGCAATCAAACCCAGCTTCAGTGACCCAGAGGAGATCCGTACTCTCTGGCCCGCTGCTCCCGTAGCCGGAAGTGGTGAAGGTACATCTACGGGCAACCAGGGTCGGTGGTGGCCGGGACTCTCTCAGTGGCAACCCCGGCCCCCGCTCTGAATGATTGGGCGCGGTGCCCCTGCAGCATGTTCTCCACCATCCTTACAGTGGCTTGGAGGGGCACCATCACCCGTTTCCCCACCAGCAGGTTTCTGGCAGTCCAGATTGCATGCTTTATAGCATTCAGGGTGAACCAGAGTGTTGTGAACTGTTTTGATGTTAAATCCTTTATCCTCCGGCCCACCCCTAGGACGGCGAGATTATAGTCCATCTGGACCCCACCCGCTGGCAGGCATGGGAAAACCAGGGGGCCGGTCGCGGTCCACCGGTCCCGTGCAGCACCGCACTCCCAGAGGACGTGCCGCACGGTCTCTTCCTGATTACACCCGAGCCGTGGGCACTTTGCGTTGGCGGCCATGCCGCGGGAGTGCATAACCGCCCTGGTTGGTAGGATCTCATGGGCCACCATCCACATCAGGTCTTTTTGCCGGTTCCAAAGAGCGGGGTGGGCTGCGTTTCTCCACACTGTTTTGGATTCGCTCTCAGTTAGCCCTGGAACTGGGCTCACCTTCTCCCGGTCCTGCACAACAGAGATAATCTTTTTATGGTCTTTTAAAATGTCCACATTTTCTCGTTCTAGGTCATGTTTCTTTAAAAAAAAATTAATAAATGCATATTCTTTTGGCAAGTTAAAAGACACTGGGGTTCTAAGATCTACGGTTAAAATTTGTAGGTAGCGTAAGTACGACCCCATCCAAAACTTCACTATTGCTGCGGTCTTATCACTGGATGGGGCCGTGGCATACTTAAAATGTAATCCTGTAAAATGACTCCCTAAAAAAGGCTTAGGTCTGGCAGTCCTTTGCCTCCGTTTTCCTTTCTTTTCTTGACTGTTTCTCTCTTTATTCTCTCCCACCTGGATCCCCAGAGAAAATAAAAGACAGCACGTTCCACTGCTAAAATGAAGGACCTGGGGGGGGTAAAAACAGAGCACAACAATAAAAACAGAGGTAAAATCACAGCTTTAAAAACTAAAATCTTTCCCTCCATCGTCAAAGTCCTTAGTCCCCACAAACCCAGTCGCTGTCTTACTTTCCCTAAAGCATTGGTCCAATTACCTTGTCCACCCCCCTCCCTATCAAATTTTATGCCTAGAATTTTTATATTATCTTTTCTTAGAGTCACTTCCAGTCCTCCCATGTCTATGTCGCCCCACTGTCCGAAGAGCTGGGCCTCTGACTTGTTTCTGTTTAATTTGGAGCCAGAGGCCCGTCCATAAGAATCTGTAAGTTCCAAAGCTCTTCGGACAGATAAAAAGTCAGTCGTTAAAATTGTCACATCGTCCATGTATAAAACACATTTTGCTATCAAACCTCCTGGTAGCTTAAATCCTGCGATCCGTTGGTCCCTTCTCAAAAGCTGTGCCAATGGCTCAATGCATGCCACATACAAGAGCGGGGATAACGGGCACCCTTGACGGACGCCGCTGTGAATGTTAACAGCTTTTGTTAAATGCCCATTTACAAGAATTTTGCTGGTTATATCATTATACAGCAATCCCACCCATGCTAAAAACCTCCCTGGGAAGCCCATTTTCTCCAGTACCTGCAATAGGTACTGGTGCGAGACCCGATCAAAAGCTTTTTCAAAATCTAAATTTACCACTATTAGGCCAATGTTTCTGTCTCTCGCAAAACAGATGGTGTCTCGGATCAATATCAGACTGTCCGTGATCCTCTTCCCGGGCACAGCACATGCTTGATCCGGGTGGATCACATCCTTTAAAAACAGGGACATGCGTTTAGCTAAAAGCTTGCTAAAAAGTTTGCAATCCAAATTTAAAAGGCTGATTGGTCTCCACGTTTTTAAATCTGTCCTATCTCCTTTTTTATGCAAAAGTGAAACAATTCCTAGTCTAAAACTGTCGGGGAGTCGGTCCAGTCTATCAAAGTCCTTCAAAACCATTAAAAGTTCTGGTGCTAAAATGTCCCAAAATTTTGAATAAAATTCCACGGGAAGGCCATCACTTCCCGGCGACTTACCAGTTTTAAAATCCTTCATACATTTTGTAAGCTCTAAAAGAGTAAAATCTTGGGTTAAAATAGCACACTCATTATCAATTTTCTTTTCTAAATTTCCCAAAATATTTTCTATGGCTTCCTCTGTTATCTCTTTTTTGTTGTATAAATCTGTATAAAATCTTTCTACTTCTTCTATTATCTCTTCTGTATTTCTGGCTTCCTTCTCCCCCTTTTTTAATTCAGTAATTACCCCTTTATTTGTTAAAATCCTCTTAAAAAAGTATCTTGTGCATTTTTCACCTTCCTCCAGATCTTGTTCCTTACTTCTTAAAATCAACCCTTTGTTTCTTTGTTTTTCCAAATCAGCCATTTCTTTTTTAACCTCATTTAATTCTTCATTAAAATCAAACCCTCCATTAACAAACTTGAAATACCTTTGTAATCTTTTTTGCAGTCCCAGCATGCGTCTCTTTTCTTTGTTCTTTTTCCCAATCCCTTTCTTTCTAAAAAACAGTCTCGTCCGGTGTTTCACCATCTCCCACCACTGTGCACGTGAATCGAAAAAGTCTTGGAGGGTCTGCCACTGACTGAATTGCTCCCTGTAGTCACTAACTATCTCCTCATCCTGCAAAAGGGAGCAATTCAGTTTCCAGATCCCTCCCCCTACCGTCAATTTTGTGGTGAAGGAAATAGTGCAAGACAGCATAACGTGATCGGAAAAGAATAGGGGTGTTAATATAGCATCAGTCGGCGGGCAATCGCGTACGAAAATGTAGTCAATGCGAGAGGCGTTGGTGCCATCACCACTGACCCAGGTGTAGCCCACCTCTCTTGGATGCAAAGTCTTAAAACAGTCAGTTAATTTAAAATCCTTAACTAAACTTTGCATTAAAACTGATGTCTTATCAAACCTAAAATCTGCCCACACCCTCTTCCTATCAGTTTTGGCTAAAACACAGTTAAAATCTCCCCCTACCACTAATGGTACCCTCCCCAGCATGTGGGACTGCAGTTCCTCTAAAAGCTCATACCTATCGTTTTTACCTGTAAAACCGTACACATTTAACACCTTAAAATCTCTATCTAAAAAAGTCATATTCGCTAAAATAGCCCGCCCATCTCTTACCACCGTGCTCCCCTTCACCAGGATGTGAGGGTTATTTATTAAAATCGCCACTCCATCATTTTTGTTAAAGTTGGACCCGCTCCATATGGAGGGTCCCGGCGTCCATAACTCCTCCCACCTCCTGTAACTAGATAAAAAGGGTAAGGCACACTCTTGTAGTAAAAAGACATCTGACTTTTGAGATTTTAAGAAGGATAAAATAGTATGTGCTCTGACCATGGACCTCACACTTCTTACATTTATTGTTGAAATTGTGAGGGCCATGGTGAATAAATTAGGTAAAAAGGCATGAGCTTAAAAAGGAACTAAAACATTTTATTTAAAAGACTACAAAGTTCATTTTAATCAAAAAAACTCTTGTGACACCCGCTCCTCTTTACTAGTGATAGTATTGGGTTCAGGAACGGAGGAGTCCACCGCCTTAGGATCCGCAGAGAAAATCTCTTGCGGCTCCTTTGGCGATGATGTTCTTAGCTGTATTTGCAGAAACGAAACCTCATTCGGGGAGGCTGAGGGCCACACCCTGTCTCCTTCCTCATTACTTGAGCTGGTGGACCTCAACTTTTTCTCCTCTGTTTGACACAAAGGAGACCCCGCAGGTCTTTTCTGCAGCTGAGCATTAGGTAACCAATCTAGAGTTATTCCGCCTATAATGCTTGAAGTGTTTTGCTCGGTGTCTATGTAGCACTACGTGGCCGTCTAGTAGTGACTACGCCACCCCGAATTACCGGGGAAATAATCTAATAAATAGGACACAAGTCCGTTTACTCAGGAGAGGCAAGAGACGTGAGTTCACATTGAAACAGGCAATTTTTATTAAAGAAAGCAATTAAACAAATAACACAATCAATTGTGTCATTTCGTAATCAAAAAGGCAACCAAAACAAAAAGAATATGATCACTGCAGGGGCTGAGACCACAGAGAAGCAGGCTAGCTATAGCTGCATATGGCAATCAAACACACTTTGAAGAATCACTCCACTACAAAATAGTGATAAAAAGTCACACCACACTTATAACCCCTACTTAGGGTGAAGGCCTGCAGCTAAAACCACCAGCCTGCCTCCAGGAAAACCCAGCTCCTGCAGAATACAGAAAAGAAATAAATATAGAAATGATTAGAGATAAACCAAATCACAATGAGACAAATAATGAAAACAAAAATCAAGTTATAAGATAAATGGTCATCTATAATAAAGACAAAGAAAATAAATATAAACCATTCAAACGGTCACAACACAAAAATCACACAATCAGTCCAACCTACACAAATGATGGGACCAGTTTGGTAGGCTAATTATCACTCCATGTAATGAATCACAGGTATTTAACAGTGATGATCATGCGGCTAAGGACTGGTAACAAAACCAGCCACATTCATACAACATAAACAACATATTGCCTGAGCAATAGATAAAGTGGAGTCCAGCAGTGATATTCGGCTTCCACAAAGCAGCAAACGTGGCTCAATGAAGCATGGATTGCTGACAGCAAGTTGCTAAAGTAGCTGCTCAGCCTGGCTTTAACACGGGCAAAAGAGAACTCCTAAACACAAATATTCATTAACTATCTAATTAAAAACAGTTGCAGATTAAAAGAAACGATCGTAAATGTACTCACCCTGATTCAATTTCGGCGCGCGCACACAAACAATCACAGGCACACGGAAATCATATGACAGTCATTTGATGTTAATGAGTCAATAAACAGCTGATACTCCAACGCAGCTATGAGGAGACGTCACACCAATGGGCGACCGAAGGCACGCCACACTAAAACGCATTGCAGGTCGCTCAAACAAACAAACTACACAAAGTTAAAAACTAACATTAGAACTTACCACAATGTGAGTGTCGCCACGAGAACGTGCACAGCCTCGATGGCCGAGTGTCACACTAAACAGATACAGATGAAGGCACAATGAAACATCACTTAATACTAACATCAAAACAACCGGCTACACGGCTAACACACATACCTCCACGGTCTCTTGGAATGAATGACAAAGGGGCGGGCTTTCAATGACGTATCCCAGGGAGCATCCAAAGAGTCTATATACCCCAAGGGGCAGAACCCTATTGGCCATATATGTAATGAGGGTGACGTGGCAACGAGTCACTCACTTCACCACATCTAGATCGGATACAGTTTCCAAAGAGGAGGGGGTCAATTCATCTGACTCTTTCTCCTCTTCACTTTCTTTATCCATTTCCATACTCACATTTTGCTTTCCTAATTGGATGGGCGGAGTCTCCTCCTCCCGACCGTTACCCGCGTCTGACTCCACCCCTTGACCCGCCCCTTCCGCTCCGTCTCGACCAGTCCCTGGGCTTGGTTGGGTATTCAAAATTCCCTCCAAAACCTCAGGGACTGCCTCTTTTTCACTCGTTTGGTTTTTGGTGGCAGCCATTTTTGCTTTTAATATGTTGGCAAAGGATTTAGGGCAGTCTCTGTAGAGATGGTTGGATTCACCACAAAGATTGCACTTTCTGCCATTGGTACATTCTTCATAGATGTGCCCAATTTCTTTGCACTTACCACAAACTGTTTCCTGACATGCCTCTATGAGGTGCCCAAACCGACTGCATTTACGGCACAGTTTGGGCATCCCCTGATAATGAATGTAGCCTCTGTTTTCTCCCAGCACAATCATAGAAGGAATCTGACTTAAGCCCTGGAAGCCGTGTGGATCCTCCCATTGTTTAATGGGAACTCTCCACGCGCCATTCCAGATGCCGTCCTCGTCTAAAACCTTAACAGGCTGGCCCCGAACAGAGCAAAATCTCGCCAACCATATCGCTATGTCATCTCCACTCACAGTTTCATTAAACATTCGAACAATTACCACTTTCAGGGAATTGTCTGTCAGTTTTTCAACTGTGAACATGGAAAGACTGGCTTTTGCCGCTTCAAAACGAGACCAGAAAACATTTAGCAGTGCAGCGCTTTTAAAGCTCAAATCAAAACCACGGTTCTGGGGAAGAGTCAATAAGCAATTTACATCATTTGCTGAAAATCCTAAAACCTTTTGTACGAGTTTCCGTGAGAAATCAAGTCTGGACATCCCCATTAACGTTCCATCATCATTTTTTTTAAACATAAAACGCACGCTGTGGTGCCTCCGCATGCCGGCACGAGCAGCCGACATGGTGGAGGCACCAACAGCCCTTTGAAAATACGTACAACAGCCAATACATGTCTAAAAGACTGATAGAATAAATAACTAGACTTTTAAAAGGACACTAAATAATAATACAGCAAAATAAATAAATAAAAGGGCACTTCACCTGTGAACGCTAGTGTTTTTCTCCTTCCTAAGCGAGCTGGAAAAAGAACCTGAAGAAAGAAAAAACAAGAAAAAAAAAATGCTGTTCACAGGTGAAGTCCAAGATATATCCCTGTCCGGAGAGACTACAACCACCGCCCAGTAATAGTCTATTTCCTTCAAGAGAAGATGATCGCGACCACGTCCCTCTGATCTTAGCCAAAAGGCCGAGAAGCGATGTTGATTTGATGCAGCGGGGAAGAAGCCGGACACGACGATGCCCATCTCGGCTTTGGTAAGTCTGGGAGACCTGAAACGCTGTGTGATGGTAGTACCCTCCCCCGTCTGCAACGTCACCGGGCCTCGCCCCGATCGGCCTGACGCTGGCTCTGCGGCGAAAGAGAGTACGGCATCGCTCGTAACTCCCAAACGGTTCGTCGCAAAGCCACGTGCTTTATGTCATCGGAATCCTTGGCTCGAGCCGAACGAGATGCATGTCTCAGATTGGCTCGTCGCTCTGACGAAATTTTCGGGTATTTGGGATTTTGTCGAAAACCTTCTTTTGCAAACTAGCGGAAGGTATTTGGCCCAGTCCCGCCCAGATCAGCACAGAATGCTTCTCTGGAGTCTGACTGTCAATAATCATCCAAAAAAAGTGGAAATTCCATTCACCTTGGCGAGGGGACCTCAAAACGTGCCAAGGTGGTGTGGCCGAGGTGGCTCAAATGGCTATAACTCCAGGAAGGAGTGAGATCCCTTCACCCAAATCGGCACACCTGTGCAGGGGCTCAGTCAGCGGTCAGGTGTAAAAGGGCGCTGCGACAGGCCACTAGGTGGCGCTGTAAGCGGAAAAATAAGAAAAATGAAATGTAAAAGGACCATCAAACAAAGATGGAAACAACTGAAACGCTGTGTGATGGTAGTACCCTCCCCCGTCTGCAACGTCACCGGGCCTCGCCCCGATCGGCTTGACGCTGGCTCTGCAGCGACAGAGAGTACGGCATCGCTCGTAACTCCCAAACGGTTCGTCGCAAAGCCACGTGCCTTATGTCATCGGAATCCTTGGCTCGAGCCGAACGAGATGCAGGTCTCAGATTGGCTCGTCGCTCTGACGAAATTTTCGGGTATTTGGGATTTTGTCGAAAACCTTCTTTTGCAAACTAGCGGAAGGTATTTGGCCCAGTCCCGCCCAGATCAGCACAGAATGCTTCTCTGGAGTCTGACTGTCAATAATCATCCAAAAAAAGTGGAAATTCCATTCACCTTGGCGAGGGGACCTCAAAACGTGCCAAGGTGGTGTGGCCGAGGTGGCTCAAATGGCTATAACTCCAGGAAGGAGTGAGATCCCTTCACCCAAATCGGCACACCTGTGCAGGGGCTCAGTCAGCGGTCAGGTGTAAAAGGGCGCTGCGACAGGCCACTAGGTGGCGCTGTAAGCGGAAAAATAAGAAAAATGAAATGTAAAAGGACCATCAAACAAAGATGGAAACAACTGAAACGCTGTGTGATGGTAGTACCCTCCCCCGTCTGCAACGTCACCGGGCCTCGCCCCGATCGGCTTGACGCTGGCTCTGCAGCGACAGAGAGTACGGCATCGCTCGTAACTCCCAAACGGTTCGTCGCAAAGCCACGTGCCTTATGTCATCGGAATCCTTGGCTCGAGCCGAACGAGATGCAGGTCTCAGATTGGCTCGTCGCTCTGACGAAATTTTCGGGTATTTGGGATTTTGTCGAAAACCTTCTTTTGCAAACTAGCGGCAGGTATTTGGCCCAGTCCCACCCAGATCAGCACAGAATGCTTCTCTGGAGTCTGACTGTCAATAATCATCCAAAAAAAGTGGAAATTTCCATTCACCTTGGCGAGGGGACCTCAAAACGTGCCAAGGTGGTGTGGCCGAGGTGGCTCAAATGGCTATAACTCCAGGAAGGAGTGAGATCCCTTCACCCAAATCGGCACACCTGTGCAGGGGCTCAGTCAGCGGTCAGGTGTAAAAGGGCGCTGCGACAGGCCACTAGGTGGCGCTGTAAGCGGAAAAATAAGAAAATTGAAATGTAAAAGGACCATCAAACAAAGATGGAAACACCTGAAACGCTGTGTGATGGTAGTACCCTCCCCCGTCTGCAACGTCACCGGGCCTCGCCCCGATCGGCCTGACGCTGGCTCTGCGGCGACAGAGAGTACGGCATCGCTCGTAACTCCCAAACGGTTCGTCGCAGAGCCACGTGCCTTATGTCATCGGAATCCTTGGCTCACCGGGCCTCGCCCCGATCGGCCTGATGCTGGCTCTGCGGCGACAGAGAGTACGGCATCGCTCGTAACTCCCAAACGGTTCGTCGCAGAGCCACGTGCCTTATGTCATCGGAATCCTTGGCTCGAGCCGAACGAGATGCAGGTCTCAGATTGGCTCGTCGCTCTGACGAAATTTTCGGGTATTTGGGATTTTGTCGAAAACCTTCTTTTGCAAACTAGCGGCAGGTATTTGGCCCAGTCCCACCCAGATCAGCACAGAATGCTTCTCTGGAGTCTGACTGTCAATAATCATCCAAAAAAAGTGGAAATTTCCATTCACCTTGGCGAGGGGACCTCAAAACGTGCCAAGGTGGTGTGGCCGAGGTGGCTCAAATGGCTATAACTCCAGGAAGGAGTGAGATCCCTTCACCCAAATCGGCACACCTGTGCAGGGGCTCAGTCAGCGGTCAGGTGTAAAAGGGCGCTGCGACAGGCCACTAGGTGGCGCTGTAAGCGGAAAAATAAGAAAATTGAAATGTAAAAGGACCATCAAACAAAGATGGAAACACCTGAAACGCTGTGTGATGGTAGTACCCTCCCCCGTCTGCAACGTCACCGGGCCTCGCCCCGATCGGCCTGACGCTGGCTCTGCGGCGACAGAGAGTACGGCATCGCTCGTAACTCCCAAACGGTTCGTCGCAGAGCCACGTGCCTTATGTCATCGGAATCCTTGGCTCACCGGGCCTCGCCCCGATCGGCCTGACGCTGGCTCTGCGGCGACAGAGAGTACGGCATCGCTCGTAACTCCCAAACGGTTCGTCGCAGAGCCACGTGCCTTATGTCATCGGAATCCTTGGCTCGAGCCGAACGAGATGCAGGTCTCAGATTGGCTCGTCGCTCTGACGAAATTTTCGGGTATTTGGGATTTTGTCGAAAACCTTCTTTTGCAAACTAGCGGCAGGTATTTGGCCCAGTCCCACCCAGATCAGCACAGAATGCTTCTCTGGAGTCTGACTGTCAATAATCATCCAAAAAAAGTGGAAATTTCCATTCACCTTGGCGAGGGGACCTCAAAACGTGCCAAGGTGGTGTGGCCGAGGTGGCTCAAATGGCTATAACTCCAGGAAGGAGTGAGATCCCTTCACCCAAATCGGCACACCTGTGCAGGGGCTCAGTCAGCGGTCAGGTGTAAAAGGGCGCTGCGACAGGCCACTAGGTGGCGCTGTAAGCGGAAAAATAAGAAAATTGAAATGTAAAAGGACCATCAAACAAAGATGGAAACAGCTGAAACGCTGTGTGATGGTAGTACCCTCCCCCGTCTGCAACGTCACCGGGCCTCGCCCCGATCGGCCTGACGCTGGCTCTGCGGCGACAGAGAGTACGGCATCGCTCGTAACTCCCAAACAGTTCGTCGCAGAGCCACGTGCCTTATGTCATCGGAATCCTTGGCTCACCGGGCCTCGCCCCGATCGGCCTGACGCTGGCTCTGCGGCGACAGAGAGTACGGCATCGCTCGTAACTCCCAAGCGGTTCGTCGCAGAGCCACGTGCCTTATGTCATCGGAATCCTTGGCTCGAGCCGAACGAGATGCAGGTCTCAGATTGGCTCGTCGCTCTGACGAAATTTTCGGGTATTTGGGATTTTGTCGAAAACCTTCTTTTGCAAACTAGCGGCAGGTATTTGGCCCAGTCCCACCCAGATCAGCACAGAATGCTTCTCTGGAGTCTGACTGTCAATAATCATCCAAAAAAAGTGGAAATTTCCATTCACCTTGGCGAGGGGACCTCAAAACGTGCCAAGGTGGTGTGGCCGAGGTGGCTCAAATGGCTATAACTCCAGGAAGGAGTGTGATCCCTTCACCCAAATCGGCACACCTGTGCAGGGGCTCAGTCAGCGGTCAGGTGTAAAAGGGCGCTGCGACAGGCCACTAGGTGGCGCTGTAAGCGGAAAAGAACTAATATGATTTGAAAAAGCACAACGAAAAACAAACATGGAGACAGCTACAGCTAGGCTGCAGTCAATCCAATCGACTTGCAAAGTGAGGTCTGTGCAAAATTCGAACTAAACCACACACCAGGGACCGATATTTCAAGAGCGTAAGTGATTTTGTTTCATGAGCTCAAAACACATACCCAGCATGTGGCAGGACTCATCATTCTGAAACTAAAAAGTAACTGAGATAGATCTTTCTGCTTTGTTTCACCAGTTAATTCAGGGGAGAGCGCGAACGCAGTCCCCCACTACCATAAATTATGCAGTCGAGATTCCCACATTTGGGGAATTCGCAGGGGTCAGCATGGCCGTAGTGCAATGGACAAGCCTCGCCCTGGGTGAACCGCCTTCTTGATCATGGTGTCTCCCCTGCCAGGTAAGTATGAAGACCCAGGCCGCCAGCCAGAGGTACAATTTGCGTCTCTACCATCCTCACCAACGGTTAGCCCTCCGTAAACCCCAACAAAGGAAGGATGGGCGACTTCCATTACTGGCCTGGAAACTGCTTCCCAACGCTGGTTTTAGTTGACTCCCTTTAACCAAACACACCGAATTCGATACATCACCTCGTCAGTGAAAGACTCCGAGACCTCAGGTGGGAGCATCGTTAGTGGAAGAGTCCAACACCTCAGGGGGGTGCCTCAGAAGAGAGTCCGCAATAAACCACAGGACCTGCAAAGGCAGACCTCATTACTTGCTCTGCTATTCGTCACAATAAATGGCATTCCCGAAAAAGGGAAAGCACACCGTTCCTGGAGACATTGCAATACCAGGCCGATGCGTGGAATGGACGGGGCAAGCCCCGGCTCCAGCTCCGTGATCTAAAAATCCATTTAATATGTAGTCCCCGGATGGGGGACGTATCAGATATTAAACTGATAAGAACAGATTTTTCTTTCGAAAAAGTTTTATTGTCACCATTTACATTTTTTCCATTTGCATTTTTACTTTCACACACATTTTTTTTTTTTTCAAGCACACATTAAAACAAGCCATATAATATATAATAAATACACATGGTAAAATGAAAGAAACAATCATTGTTAAAAAAAATTGATTAAACCACAGTGTTTTGCTTGTTTTTAAAAGTCCATATTTGAGGTGTGTTTAAAAGGTGCGATCGGTTTCAAAAGTAAAATACAAATTTAAAAAAGCAAACAAGCCTCATATGCATGTTAATAAAACCAATTTCATTAATAAAACACAATAAAAACCAATTTATAGGATAAAAACCAAATAAAAAAAAAAACATCTGTTGTGCAAGACCGGGGGTGAGTCCTTATCAAGTCGGTCTTCACCCCACTCTCCAGAACAGGGACATGAGATGCTGCTTTACAGGCTCAGCGGAGATCCCCTCTCCTCCGGCCCGCTGGCCCGCTGTTCCCGTAGCCAGAATGGTGAGGGTGCATCTACGGGCAGCCAGGGTCGGTGCCTGCCGGGACCCTCTCTGTGCGGCCCCGGCCCCCCCGTCCGAATTTCGTCGTCCGGTACCCCTGCAGCATTGATGTTACCTTTAGCTCGCATGCATGTAGGGTTACCGTAACGCGTTTCCCCACCAGCAGGTTTCTGGTGGCCCAGATGGCATCCTTGATGACGTTGAGGGTGAGCCAGAGCGAGGTGAATTCCTGTGCTGTCATGTCCTTCAAGCCCCGGCCCACCCCAAGGATGGCGAGCTGGTACCCGAACTGGGCCCCACCTGCTGGTAGGCACGGGAAATACAAGGGGCCGGTCTTGGCCCACAGGTCCCGCGCAGCACCGCACTCCCAGAGTAGGTGGTGGACGGTCTCCGGGGAATTGCAGCCGGACCGAGGGCAGATGGGGTTTTTGGCCATGCCTCTGGAGTGCATAACCGCCCTGACCGGGAGGATCTCATGAGCCACCATCCATGATAAATCCTTGTGCCTGTTCTGGAGAGCGGGGTGAGCAGCGTTCCTCCAAACTTGTTTGGCCTCACCTAGTGTGAGGCCTGGAACTGGACTCACCGGTTCCCGGTCCTGCACAACAGAAATGAGAGACTTGTGTTTAGTTAAAATGGTGACATCTTCACTCTCTAAAAGATATTTCTTTAAAAAAATTTTTATAAAACTGTACTCTTTAGGCAAGTTAAAAGACACTGGGGTTTTCAAGTCTACTGGTAAAATTTTCAATGTTCTTAGGTAAGACCCCATCCAAAATCGCACCATTGCAGCCGTCTTGTTTTCTTTGGATGGGGTCATGGCATAACTAATGTGCAGGGCGGTGAAGCGGCTGCCTAAAAACAGATGGGGGTCTGGGAGGCCTTTTCCACCGTTCTCTGGCCTTTTCTTGATGGTCTCCCTCTTCAGGCGCTCCCACTTGGACCCCCACAGGAAATAAAACACCGCCCTCTCCAGTCTCACCAGGAACCGCCGAGGGGGGCTAAAAACAGAACAGACAAGTAAAATCAGAGGTAAAATCACAGATTTAAAAATTAAAATTTTACCTTCAATTGTCAACTGTCTTAGTCCCCAAAACCCCAGTCTTTTCCTAGCTTTCCCTAGCAAGTCAGTCCAGTTGTCTCGTCCACCTCCGTCTTTATCAAATTTAACGCCTAAAATCTTAAAATCATTGTCTTTAAAAACCAAATCAAGTCCTCCTGTGTCCGCGTCTCCCCACGGCCCGAAGAGCTGGGCCTCGGACTTGTTTCTATTGAGTTTGGCGCCCGAGGCCCGACCGTACCAGTCAGTCAAGTCCAGTGCTCTTCGTATGGATAAAAGGTCCGTGGCTAAAAGAGTTACGTCGTCCATGTATAAAGCACAGGTCGCCGTCAGTCCACCCGTCCCAGGAACGTCCAGTCCTTTGATCCATTTGTCCCTTCTCAAGATCTGTGCCAGTGGCTCGATGCAAGCCACATACAGAAGAGGAGATAAAGGACATCCCTGACGGACACCACTGTGTATGTTCACAGCTTTGGAAAGATGCCCATTTATTAGAATTTTGCTGACTATTCCCTTGTACAGCAGTCCCACCCAGGCTATAAACCTCTCTGGAAACCCCATTTTATCCAGTACCTGGAAGAGGTACTGGTGCGAGACTCGATCAAATGCTTTTTCAAAATCTAAATTTAGGACTACTAGCCGAATATTTCTGTCTCTCGCGTAACAGATGGCGTCTCTAATCAGCACTAGGTTGTCTGTTATCTTTCTTCCGGGCACAGCAGAAGCTTGATCCGGGTGGATCACGTCCTCTAAAACAGTCGACATGCGTGTCGCTAAAATCTTACTAAAAAGTTTACCATCGAAATTTAAAAGCGTGATTGGTCTCCAATTTTTTAAGTCAGTCCTGTCCCCTTTTTTGTACAGTAAAGACACTATCCCTATCCTAAAACTGTCGGGTAGTCTGTCAAGAGTCTCAAAGTTGTTAAAAACAGCCAATAATTCATGTGCTAAAATATCCCAAAAAGTAAGATAAAACTCTAGGGGAAGTCCATCTGCTCCTGGGGACTTCCCCTTTTTAAAACCTTTAAGAGCTTTATGTAATTCTAAAATATTAAAATCTTGGGATAAAAACTTATTTTGGCCATTAACATTCTTGACTAAAAAATTTAAAACTTCCCTTGCCGTATCGTCGTGTACATCTTTTTTACAATACAAATCCTCATAAAATCCCTCTACATTTTTTAAAATCTCTTCTGTTGTGTTTGCATCCCTCCTTCCTACCTTAACACTGGTTATTGCCCCTCCCCTTGTTATTATCTTTTTAAAAAAGTAACTTGTACACTTTTCACCTTCCTCTATTTCTCTTTCTTTGCTTCTTAAAATAACACCTTTACTTTGGATACGAGATAAAACTGACATTTCTTTTTTTACATCTGTTATTTCTTGGCTAAAATCAAAACCATTATTTAAAAGATTAAAATATCTTTGTAATCTTTTTTGCAACCCCATCATGCATCTCTTTTCCCTATTCTTTTTATCTTTCCCTACCTTCCTAAAAAACTGTCTTGTCCGGTCCTTTACCATTTCCCACCACTGTGCACGTGTCTCATAAAAGTCTTGGAGGGTCTGCCATTGGCTGAACTGCTCCCTATATTCTCTAACCACTTCTTCATCCACCAATAGGGAACAGTTCAGCTTCCACATCCCTCCTCCTACCGTCACACCCGGGGAAAGTGAAAGGGTGCAAGACAGCATCATGTGATCAGAAAAAAAGAGAGGGGTCAATGTTGCATCGGTTGGCGGGCAGTCCCTTGTAAAAACATAGTCAATTCGAGAGGCTCTGGCGCCATCACCACTGAACCAGGTGAAGCCCTCCTCTCTTTGATGCAGTTGTTTAAAACAGTCAACTAACTTAAAATCCTTGACTAAATTTTGTAATAAAACCGATGTCTTATCGACCTTAAAATCTTCTCCTACTCTCTTCCTATCTGTTTTTGATAAAACACAGTTAAAATCCCCTGCTACTATTAGGGGAGCCCTGCCTAACATGTGGGGCTGCAGGTCTTCTAAAAGCTCATACCTGTCATTTTTTCCTGTAAAACCATACACGTTAAGAACCTTAAAATCTCTCCCTAAAAAAGTCAAGTTTGCTAAAAGAGCCCGCCCTTCCCTCACCACAGTGCTATCCTTCACCGTGATGTTTGAATTTTTTATTAAAATAGCGACACCATCATTCTTGTTGAAGTTAGAGCCACTCCATATTGAGGGCCCCATGGTCCACATCTCCTCCAACTTCCTGTGGTTACTTAAAAAGGGCAGAGCACACTCTTGCAGTAAAAACAAATCTGACTTAAAAGACTTTAAAAGGGATAAAATGCTCTGTGCTCGCAAGGTGGACCTCACACTTCTTACATTTATGGTAGAGATAGTGAGGGCCATGAGCAGTATGGTTAAAACAGTATGAGACATTTAAACAGAAGACTAAAAGACTACAAAAATATGCTTAAAATCATGTTTTATCTTGTTTCACCTGCTCTTCCTTTCTCCCAGATGAACTGGGGCCCGGAGAGCAGGTGCTCGACACATCGGGTGCTACAGAGAAACCCTCTTGTAACTCCCTAGGCGACGATGTTCTTAGCTTGATGTGCAAAAAGGAAACCTCATTTGGGGATTCTAGGGGCCACATACGTTCTTGATCTTCCAAATCGGAACTATCAAGCCGCTGTGCTGCCCTAGCTTTTTTCTCCTCTGTATCCACCAGAGGAGATCCCGCAGGTCTTTTTTGCACTTGAGCATTTGGGAGTGAACACTCAAATTCACTCCCACTGGATTCCTGCACCAAATCTGACACCGTTTCTAGGGAAGAGCTTGTTTCTTCCTCGCTCACTTCTCCTTCCGTGACTTTTTCCAGTTCAATATCTGACTCCGCCCCTGTGGCCGCCCCACTTCCTCCTTCCTGCCCAATCCCTGAGGCCGGCAGGGGATTTGAAATTCCCGCCAAAACCTCAGGGACCGCCTCCTCTTTCCTTTGTTCATTCGTTTGTTGCCCATGTGGGGCGGCCATTTTGAGCTTGTTGGCAAAACTTTTAGGGCAGTCTCTGTAGAGATGGTTTGTTTCTCCACAAAGATTACACCGTCTGCCATTGGTACAATCATCAAAACTGTGACCAATTTCTCTACACTTCCCACATATTAACTCTTGGCATGCTTCAGCGAGATGACCAAACCTGCAACACTTCCTGCAGAGTTTGGGCATTCCTTGATAATGTATGTAGCCTCTGTTCTCTCCGAGCACAATCATGGAAGGCAGATGTTTCAGGCCCTGGTAGCCCCCAGCGTCTTCCCATTGTTTAATGGGAATTCGCCAGGAGCATGTCCAAATGCCATCTTCATCCAACACTTTGACAGGCTGGCCTCGAACAGTGCAAAATCTACCCAACCAAACACAAATATCATCTCCAGTCACTGTTTCATTGAACATCCTGACAATCACAGTTTTAAGTGTGTTATCCGAAAGTTTCTCGACAGTGAACATGGAGAACTGGGCTTTAACTGAATCAAACCTTTGCCAAAAGTCATTAAGCAGGGAAGCGGTTTTAAAACTGACATCAAATCCTTTGTTCAAGGGCAGAGTCATCAAACAATTCAGGTCGTCAGATCTAAAAGCTAAGGTCTTTTGGATCAGCTTCCTTGAAAAGTCCATACGGGACATTCCAAGGAGCTTCCCCTCAACCTGCCTGAATAAAAAACGCACGCTGTGGTGCCTCCGCACGCCGGCACGGGCAGCCGACATGATGGAGGCACCAACAGCCTTAAAACTTAAAACAACAATAAATACAACAATAAATAACCAAATAAATAATTAAAAGACCTTACCTTAAAACTTGTTGGAGCCCGAAGCAGCAGAATTCAATGTACCTCTCGAAGTTGTGTGACTCAAGATATAAAAAGATCTCAAGTCAGGAAACCTCCAAGAGGCGATCGCTGTCTCAACCGTCCGACAAGATACGTGATCTTAGCCAAAAGGCCGAGAAGCGATGTTGATTTGATGCAGCGGGGAAGAAGCCGGACACGACGATGCCCATCTCGGCTTTGGTAAGTCTGGGAGACCTGAAACACTGTGTGATGGTAGTACCCTCCCCCGTCTGCAACGTCACCGGGCCTCGCCCCGATCGGCCTGACGCTGGCTCTGCGGCGACAGAGAGTACGGCATCGCTCGTAACTCCCAAACGGTTCGTCGCAAAGCCACGTGCTTTATGTCATCGGAATCCTTGGCTCGAGCCGAACGAGATGCAGGTCTCAGATTGGCTCGTCTCTCTGACGAAATTTTCGGGTATTTGGGATTTTGTCGAAAACCTTCTTTTGCAAACTAGCGGCAGGTATTTGGCCCAGTCCCACCCAGATCAGCACAGAATGCTTCTCTGGAGTCTGACTGTCAATAATCATCCAAAAAAAGTGGAAATTTCCATTCACCTTGGCGAGGGGACCTCAAAACGTGCCAAGGTGGTGTGGCCGAGGTGGCTCAAATGGCTATAACTCCAGGAAGGAGTGAGATCCCTTCACCCAAATCGGCACACCTGTGCAGGGGCTCAGTCAGCGGTCAGGTGTAAAAGGGCGCTGCGACAGGCCACTAGGTGGCGCTGTAAGCGGAAAAATAAGAAAAATGAAATGTAAAAGGACCATCAAACAAAGATGGAAACACCTGAAACGCTGTGTGATGGTAGTACCCTCCCCCGTCTGCAACGTCACCGGGCCTCGCCCCGATCGGCCTGACGCTGGCTCTGCGGCGACAGAGAGTACGGCATCCCTCGTAACTCCCAAACGGTTCGTCGCAGAGCCACGTGCCTTATGTCATCGGAATCCTTGGCTCGAGCCGAACGAGATGCAGGTCTCAGATTGGCTCGTCGCTCTGACGAAATTTTCGGGTATTTGGGATTTTGTCGAAAACCTTCTTTTGCAAACTAGCGGCAGGTATTTGGCCCAGTCCCACCCAGATCAGCACAGAATGCTTCTCTGGAGTCTGACTGTCAATAATCATCCAAAAAAAGTGGAAATTTCCATTCACCTTGGCGAGGGGACCTCAAAACGTGCCAAGGTGGTGTGGCCGAGGTGGCTCAAATGGCTATAACTCCAGGAAGGAGTGAGATCCCTTCACCCAAATCGGCACACCTGTGCAGGGGCTCAGTCAGCGGTCAGGTGTAAAAGGGCGCTGCGACAGGCCACTAGGTGGCGCTGTAAGCGGAAAAATAAGAAAAATGAAATGTAAAAGGACCATCAAACAAAGATGGAAACACCTGAAACGCTGTGTGATGGTAGTACCCTCCCCCGTCTGCAACGTCACCGGGCCTCGCCCCGATCGGCCTGACGCTGGCTCTGCGGCGACAGAGAGTACGGCATCCCTCGTAACTCCCAAACGGTTCGTCGCAGAGCCACGTGCCTTATGTCATCGGAATCCTTGGCTCGAGCCGAACGAGATGCAGGTCTCAGATTGGCTCGTCGCTCTGAAGAAATTTTCGGGTATTTGGGATTTTGTCGAAAACCTTCTTTTGCAAACTAGCGGCAGGTATTTGGCCCAGTCCCACCCAGATCAGCACAGAATGCTTCTCTGGAGTCTGACTGTCAATAATCATCCAAAAAAAAGTGGAAATTTCCATTCACCTTGGCGAGGGGACCTCAAAACGTGCCAAGGTGGTGTGGCCGAGGTGGCTCAAATGGCTATAACTCCAGGAAGGAGTGAGATCCCTTCACCCAAATCGGCACACCTGTGCAGGGGCTCAGTCAGCGGTCAGGTGTAAAAGGGCGCTGCGACAGGCCACTAGGTGGCGCTGTAAGCGGAAAAGAACTAATATGATTTGAAAAAGCACAACGAAAAACAAACATGGAGACAGCTACAGCTAGGCTGCAGTCAATCCAATCGACTTGCAAAGTGAGGTCTGTGCAAAATTCGAACTAAACCACACACCAGGGACCGATATTTCAAGAGCGTAAGTGATTTTGTTTCATGAGCTCAAAACACATACCCAGCATGTGGCAGGGCTCATCATTCTGAAACTAAAGAGTAACTGAGATAGATCTTTCTGCTTTGTTTCACCAGTTAATTCAGGGGAGAGCGCGAACGCAGTCCCCCACTACCATAAATTATGCAGTCGAGATTCCCACATTTGGGGAATTTGCAGGGGTCAACATGGCCGTAGTGCAATGGACAAGCCTCGCCCTGGGTGAACCGCCTTCTTGATCATGGTGTCTCCCCTGCCAGGTAAGTATGAAGACCCAGGCGGCCAGCCAGAGGTACAATTTGCGTCTCTACCATCCTCACCAACGGTTAGCCCTCCGTAAACCCCAACAAAGGAAGGATGGGCGACTTCCATTACTGGCCTGGAAACTGCTTCCCAACGCTGGTTTTAGTTGACTCCCTTTAACCAAACACACCGAATTCGATACATCACCTCGTCAGTGAAAGACTCCGAGACCTCAGGTGGGAGCATCGTTAGTGGAAGAGTCCAACACCTCAGGGGGGTGCCTCAGAAGAGAGTCCGCAATAAACCACAAGACCTGCAAAGGCAGACCTCATTACTTGCACTGCTATTCGTCACAATAAATGGCATTCCCGAAAACGGGAAAGCACACCATTCCTGGAGACACTGCAATACCAGGCCGATGCGTGGAATGGACGGAGCAAGCCCCGGCTCCAGCTCCGTGATCTAAAAATCCATTTAATATGTAGTCCCCGGATGGGGGACGTATCAGATATTAAACTGATAAGAACAGATTTTTTCTTTCGAAAAAGTTTTATTGTCACCATTTACATTTTTTCCATTTGCATTTTTACTTTCACACACATTTTTTTTTTTTTTTTTTTTTTCAAGCACACATTAAAACAAGCCATATAATATATAATAAATACACATGGTAAAATGAAAGAAACAATCATTGTTAAAAAAAATTGATTAAACCACAGTGTTTTGCTTGTTTTTAAAAGTCCATATTTGAGGTGTGTTTAAAAGGTGCGATCGGTTTCAAAAGTAAAATACAAATTTAAAAAAGCAAACAAGCCTCATATGCATGTTAATAAAACCAATTTCATTAATAAAACACAATAAAAACCAATTTATAGGATAAAAACCAAATAAAAAAAAAAACATCTGTTGTGCAAGACCGGGGGTGAGTCCTTATCAAGTCGGTCTTCACCCCACTCTCCAGAACAGGGACATGAGATGCTGCTTTACAGGCTCAGCGGAGATCCCCTCTCCTCCGGCCCGCTGGCCCGCTGTTCCCGTAGCCAGAATGGTGAGGGTGCATCTACGGGCAGCCAGGGTCGGTGCCTGCCGGGACCCTCTCTGTGCGGCCCCGGCCCCCCCGTCCGAATATCGTCGTCCGGTACCCCTGCAGCATTGATGTTACCTTTAGCTCACATGCATGGAGGGTTACCGTAACGCGTTTCCCCACCAGCAGGTTTCTGGTGGCCCAGATGGCATCCTTGATGACGTTGAGGGTGAGCCAGAGCGAGGTGAATTCCTGTGCTGTCATGTCCTTCAAGCCCCGGCCCACCCCAAGGATGGCGAGCTGGTACCCGAACTGGGCCCCACCTGCTGGTAGGCACGGGAAATACAAGGGGCCGGTCTTGGCCCACAGGTCCCGCGCAGCACCGCACTCCCAGAGTAGGTGGTGGACGGTCTCCGGGGAATTGCAGCCGGACCGAGGGCAGATGGGGTTTTTGGCCATGCCTCTGGAGTGCATAACCGCCCTGACCGGGAGGATCTCATGAGCCACCATCCATGATAAATCCTTGTGCCTGTTCTGGAGAGCGGGGTGAGCAGCGTTCCTCCAAACTTGTTTGGCCTCACCTAGTGTGAGGCCTGGAACTGGACTCACCGGTTCCCGGTCCTGCACAACAGAAATGAGAGACTTGTGTTTAGTTAAAATGGTGACATCTTCACTCTCTAAAAGATATTTCTTTAAAAAATTTTTTATAAAACTGTACTCTTTAGGCAAGTTAAAAGACACTGGGGTTTTCAAGTCTACTGGTAAAATTTTCAATGTTCTTAGGTAAGACCCCATCCAAAATCGCACCATTGCAGCCGTCTTGTTTTCTTTGGATGGGGTCATGGCATAACTAATGTGCAGGGCGGTGAAGCGGCTGCCTAAAAACAGGTGGGGGTCTGGGAGGCCTTTTCCACCGTTCTCTGGCCTTTTCTTGATGGTCTCCCTCTTCAGGCGCTCCCACTTGGACCCCCACAGGAAATAAAACACCGCCCTCTCCAGTCTCACCAGGAACCGCCGAGGGGGGCTAAAAACAGAACAGACAAGTAAAATCAGAGGTAAAATCACAGATTTAAAAATTAAAATTTTACCTTCAATTGTCAACTGTCTTAGTCCCCAAAACCCCAGTCTTTTCCTAGCTTTCCCTAGCAAGTCAGTCCAGTTGTCTCGTCCACCTCCGTCTTTATCAAATTTAACGCCTAAAATCTTAAAATCATTGTCTTTAAAAACCAAATCAAGTCCTCCTGTGTCCGCGTCTCCCCACGGCCCGAAGAGCTGGGCCTCGGACTTGTTTCTATTGAGTTTGGCGCCCGAGGCCCGACCGTACCAGTCAGTCAAGTCCAGTGCTCTTCGTATGGATAAAAGGTCCGTGGCTAAAAGAGTTACGTCGTCCATGTATAAAGCACAGGTCGCCGTCAGTCCACCCGTCCCAGGAACGTCCAGTCCTTTGATCCATTTGTCCCTTCTCAAGATCTGTGCCAGTGGCTCAATGCAAGCCACATACAGAAGAGGAGATAAAGGACATCCCTGACGGACACCACTGTGTATGTTCACAGCTTTGGAAAGATGCCCATTTATTAGAATTTTGCTGACTATTCCCTTGTACAGCAGTCCCACCCAGGCTATAAACCTCTCTGGAAACCCCATTTTATCCAGTACCTGGAAGAGGTACTGGTGCGAGACTCGATCAAATGCTTTTTCAAAATCTAAATTTAGGACTACTAGCCGAATATTTCTGTCTCTCGCGTAACAGATGGCGTCTCTAATCAGCACTAGGTTGTCTGTTATCTTTCTTCCGGGCACAGCAGAAGCTTGATCCGGGTGGATCACGTCCTCTAAAACAGTCGACATGCGTGTCGCTAAAATCTTACTAAAAAGTTTACCATCGAAATTTAAAAGCGTGATTGGTCTCCAATTTTTTAAGTCAGTCCTGTCCCCTTTTTTGTACAGTAAAGACACTATCCCTATCCTAAAACTGTCGGGTAGTCTGTCAAGAGTCTCAAAGTTGTTAAAAACAGCCAATAATTCATGTGCTAAAATATCCCAAAAAGTAAGATAAAACTCTAGGGGAAGTCCATCTGCTCCTGGGGACTTCCCCTTTTTAAAACCTTTAAGAGCTTTATGTAATTCTAAAATATTAAAATCTTGGGATAAAAACTTATTTTGGCCATTAACATTCTTGACTAAAAAATTTAAAACTTCCCTTGCCGTATCGTCGTGTACATCTTTTTTACAATACAAATCCTCATAAAATCCCTCTACATTTTTTAAAATCTCTTCTGTTGTGTTTGCATCCCTCCCTCCTACCTTAACACTGGTTATTGCCCCTCCCCTTGTTATTATCTTTTTAAAAAAGTAACTTGTACACTTTTCACCTTCCTCTATTTCTCTTTCTTTGCTTCTTAAAATAACACCTTTACTTTGGATACGAGATAAAACTGACATTTCTTTTTTTACATCTGTTATTTCTTGGCTAAAATCAAAACCATTATTTAAAAGATTAAAATATCTTTGTAATCTTTTTTGCAACCCCATCATGCATCTCTTTTCCCTATTCTTTTTATCTTTCCCTACCTTCCTAAAAAACTGTCTTGTCCGGTCCTTTACCATTTCCCACCACTGTGCACGTGTCTCATAAAAGTCTTGGAGGGTCTGCCATTGGCTGAACTGCTCCCTATATTCTCTAACCACTTCTTCATCCACCAATAGGGAACAGTTCAGCTTCCACATCCCTCCTCCTACCGTCACACCCGGGGAAAGTGAAAGGGTGCAAGACAGCATCATGTGATCAGAAAAAAAGAGAGGGGTCAATGTTGCATCGGTTGGCGGGCAGTCCCTTGTAAAAACATAGTCAATTCGAGAGGCTCTGGCGCCATCACCACTGAACCAGGTGAAGCCCTCCTCTCTTTGATGCAGTTGTTTAAAACAGTCAACTAACTTAAAATCCTTGACTAAATTTTGTAATAAAACCGATGTCTTATCGACCTTAAAATCTTCTCCTACTCTCTTCCTATCTGTTTTTGATAAAACACAGTTAAAATCCCCTGCTACTATTAGGGGAGCCCTGCCTAACATGTGGGGCTGCAGGTCTTCTAAAAGCTCATACCTGTCATTTTTTTCTGTAAAACCATACACGTTAAGAACCTTAAAATCTCTCCCTAAAAAAGTCAGGTTTGCTAAAAGAGCCCGCCCTTCCCTCACCACAGTGCTATCCTTCACCGTGATGTTTGAATTTTTTATTAAAATAGCGACACCATCATTCTTGTTGAAGTTAGAGCCACTCCATATTGAGGGCCCCATGGTCCACATCTCCTCCAACTTCCTGTGGTTACTTAAAAAGGGCAGAGCACACTCTTGCAGTAAAAACAAATCTGACTTAAAAGACTTTAAAAGGGATAAAATGCTCTGTGCTCGCAAGGTGGACCTCACACTTCTTACATTTATGGTAGAGATAGTGAGGGCCATGAGCAGTATGGTTAAAACAGTATGAGACATTTAAACAGAAGACTAAAAGACTACAAAAATATGCTTAAAATCATGTTTTATCTTGTTTCACCTGCTCTTCCTTTCTCCCAGATGAACTGGGGCCCGGAGAGCAGGTGCTCGACACATCGGGTGCTACAGAGAAACCCTCTTGTAACTCCCTAGGCGACGATGTTCTTAGCTTGATGTGCAAAAAGGAAACCTCATTTGGGGATTCTAGGGGCCACATACGTTCTTGATCTTCCAAATCGGAACTATCAAGCCGCTGTGCTGCCCTAGCTTTTTTCTCCTCTGTTTCCACCAGAGGAGATCCCGCAGGTCTTTTTTGCACTTGAGCATTTGGGAGTGAACACTCAAATTCACTCCCACTGGATTCCTGCACCAAATCTGACACCGTTTCTAGGGAAGAGCTTGTTTCTTCCTCGCTCACTTCTCCTTCCGTGACTTTTTCCAGTTCAATATCTGACTCCGCCCCTGTGGCCGCCCCACTTCCTCCTTCCTGCCCAATCCCTGAGGCCGGCTGGGGATTTGAAATTCCCGCCAAAACCTCAGGGACCGCCTCCTCTTTCCTTTGTTCATTCGTTTGTTGCCCATGTGGGGCGGCCATTTTGAGCTTGTTGGCAAAACTTTTAGGGCAGTCTCTGTAGAGATGGTTTGTTTCTCCACAAAGATTACACCACCTGCCATTGGTACAATCATCAAAACTGTGACCAATTTCTCTACACTTCCCACATATTAACTCTTGGCATGCTTCAGCGAGATGACCAAACCTGCAACACTTCCTGCAGAGTTTGGGCATTCCTTGATAATGTATGTAGCCTCTGTTCTCTCCGAGCACAATCATGGAAGGCAGATGTTTCAGGCCCTGGTAGCCCCCAGCGTCTTCCCATTGTTTAATGGGAATTCGCCAGGAGCATGTCCAAATGCCATCTTCATCCAACACTTTGACAGGCTGGCCTCGAACAGTGCAAAATCTACCCAACCAAACACAAATATCATCTCCAGTCACTGTTTCATTGAACATCCTGACAATCACAGTTTTAAGTGTGTTATCCGAAAGTTTCTCGACAGTGAACATGGAGAACTGGGCTTTAACTGAATCAAACCTTTGCCAAAAGTCATTAAGCAGGGAAGCGGTTTTAAAACTGACATCAAATCCTTTGTTCAAGGGCAGAGTCATCAAACAATTCAGGTCGTCAGATCTAAAAGCTAAGGTCTTTTGGATCAGCTTCCTTGAAAAGTCCATACGGGACATTCCAAGGAGCTTCCCCTCAACCTGCCTGAATAAAAAACGCACGCTGTGGTGCCTCCGCACGCCGGCACGGGCAGCCGACATGATGGAGGCACCAACAGCCTTAAAACTTAAAACAACAATAAATACAACAATAAATAACCAAATAAATAATTAAAAGACCTTACCTTAAAACTTGTTGGAGCCCGAAGCAGCAGAATTCAATGTACCTCTCGAAGTTGTGTGACTCAAGATATAAAAAGATCTCAAGTCAGGAAACCTCCAAGAGGCGATCGCAGTCTCAACCGTCCGACAAGATACGTGATCTTAGCCAAAAGGCCGAGAAGCGATGTTGATTTGATGCAGCGGGGAAGAAGCCGGACACGACGATGCCCATCTCGGCTTTGGTAAGTCTGGGAGACCTGAAACGCTGTGTGATGGTAGTACCCTCCCCCGTCTGCAACGTCACCGGGCCTCGCCCCGATCGGCCTGACGCTGGCTCTGCGGCGACAGAGAGTACGGCATCGCTCGTAACTCCCAAACGGTTCGTCGCAAAGCCACGTGCTTTATGTCATCGGAATCCTTGGCTCGAGCCGAACGAGATGCAGGTCTCAGATTGGCTCGTCGCTCTGACGAAATTTTCAGGTATTTGGGATTTTGTCGAAAATCTTCTTTTGCAAACTAGCGGCAGGTATTTGGCCCAGTCCCGCCCAGATCAGCACAGAATGCTTCTCTGGAGTCTGACTGTCAATAATCATCCAAAAAAAGTGGAAATTCCATTCACCTTGGCGAGGGGACCTCAAAACGTGCCAAGGTGGTGTGGCTGAGGTGGCTCAAATGGCTATAACTCCAGGAAGGAGTGAGATCCCTTCACCCAAATCGGCACACCTGTGCAGGGGCTCAGTCAGCGGTCAGGTGTAAAAGGGCGCTGCGACAGGCCACTAGGTGGCGCTGTAAGCGGAAAAATAAGAAAAATGAAATGTAAAAGGACCATCAAACAAAGATGGAAACACCTGAAACGCTGTGTGATGGTAGTACCCTCCCCCGTCTGCAACGTCACCGGGCCACGCCCCGATCGGCCTGACGCTGGCTCTGCAGCAACAGAGAGTACGGCATCGCTCGTAACTCCCAAACGGTTCGTCGCAAAGCCACGTGCCTTATGTCATCGGAATCCTTGGCTCGAGCCGAACGAGATGCAGGTCTCAGATTGGCTCGTCGCTCTGACGAAATTTTCGGGTATTTGGGATTTTGTCGAAAACCTTCTTTTGCAAACTAGCGGCAGGTATTTGGCCCAGTCCCACCCAGATCAGCACAGAATGCTTCTCTGGAGTCTGACTGTCAATAATCATCCAAAAAAAGTGGAAATTCCATTCACCTTGGCGAGGGGACCTCAAAACGTGCCAAGGTGGTGTGGCCGAGGTGGCTCAAATGACTATAACTCCAGGAAGGAGTGAGATCCCTTCACCCAAATCGGCACACCTATGCAGGGGCTCAGTCAGTGGTCAGGTGTAAAAGGGCGCTGCGACAGGCCACTAGGTGGCGCTGTAAGCGGAAAAAAACTAATATGATTTGAAAAAGCACAACCAAAAACAAACATGGAGACAGCTACAGCTAGGCTGCAGTCAATCCAATCGACTTGCAAAGTGAGGTCTGTGCAAAATTCGAACTAAACCACACACCAGGGACCGATATTTCAAGAGCGTAAGTGATTTTGTTTCATTAGCTCAAAACACATACCCAGCATGTGGCAGGACTCATCATTCTGAAACTAAAAAGTAACTGAGATAGATCTTTCTGCTTTGTTTCACCAGTTAATTCAGGGGAGAGCGCGAACGCAGTCCCCCACTACCATAAATTATGCAGTCGAGATTCCCACATTTGGGGAATTCGCAGGGGTCAGCATGGCCGTAGTGCAATGGACAAGCCTCGCCCTGGGTGAACCGCCTTCTTGATCATGGTGTCTCCCCTGCCAGGTAAGTATGAAGACCCAGGCGGCCAGCCAGAAGTACAATTTGCGTCTCTACCATCCTCACCAACGGTTAGCCCTCCGTAAACCCCAACAAAGGAAGGATGGGCGACTTCCATTACTGGCCTGGAAACTGCTTCCCAACGCTGGTTTTAGTTGACTCCCTTTAACCAAACATACCGAATTCGATACATCACCTCGTCAGTGAAAGACTCCGAGACCTCAGGTGGGAGCATCGTTAGTGGAAGAGTCCAACACCTCAGGGGGTGCCTCAGAAGAGAGTCCGCAATAAACCACAGGACCTGCAAAGGCAGACCTCATTACTTGCACTGCGATTCGTCACAATAAATGGCATTCCCGAAAACGGGAAAGCACACCGTTCCTGGAGACACTGCAATACCAGGCCGATGCGTGGAATGGACGGAGCAAGCCCCGGCTCCAGCTCCGTGATCTAAAAATCCATTTAATATGTAGTCCCCGGATGGGGGACGTATCAGATATTAAACTGATAAGAACAGATACTACACTTGATCTTAGCCAAAAGGCCGAGAAGCGATGTTGATTTGATGCAGCGGGGAAGAAGCCGGACACGACGATGCCCATCTCGGCTTTGGTAAGTCTGGGAGACCTGAAACGCTGTGTGATGGTAGTACCCTCCCCCGTCTGCAACGTCACCGGGCCTCGCCCCGATCGGCCTGACGCTGGCTCTGCGGCGACAGAGAGTACGGCATCGCTCGTAACTCCCAAACGGTTCGTCGCAAAGCCACGTGCTTTATGTCATCGGAATCCTTGGCTCGAGCCGAACGAGATGCAGGTCTCAGATTGGCTCGTCGCTCTGACGAAATTTTCGGGTATTTGGGATTTTGTCGAAAACCTTGTTTTGCAAACTAGCGGCAGGTATTTGGCCCAGTCCCGCCCAGATCAGCACAGAATGCTTCTCTGGAGTCTGACTGTCAATAATCATCCAAAAAAAGTGGAAATTCCATTCACCTTGGCGAGGGGACCTCAAAACGTGCCAAGGTGGTGTGGCCGAGGTGGCTCAAATGACTATAACTCCAGGAAGGAGTGAGATCCCTTCACCCAAATCGGCACACCTATGCAGGGGCTCAGTCAGCGGTCAGGTGTAAAAGGGCGCTGCGACAGGCCACTAGGTGGCGCTGTAAGCGGAAAAATAAGAAAAATGAAATGTAAATGGACCATCAAACAAAGATGGAAACACCTGAAACGCTGTGTGATGGTAGTACCCTCCCCCGTCTGCAACGTCACCGGGCCTCGCCCCGATCGGCCTGACGCTGGCTCTGCAGCGACAGAGAGTACGGCATCGCTCGTAACTCCCAAACGGTTCGTCGCAAAGCCACGTGCCTTATGTCATCGGAATCCTTGGCTCGAGCCGAACGAGATGCAAGTCTCAGATTGGCTCGTCGCTCTGACGAAATTTTCGGGTATTTGGGATTTTGTCGAAAACCTTCTTTTGCAAACTAGCGGCAGGTATTTGGCCCAGTCCCACCCAGATCAGCACAGAATGCTTCTCTGGAGTCTGACTGTCAATAATCATCCAAAAAAAGTGGAAATTTCCATTCACCTTGGCGAGGGGACCTCAAAACGTGCCAAGGTGGTGTGGCCGAGGTGGCTCAAATGGCTATAACTCCCGGAAGGAGTGAGATCCCTTCACCCAAATCGGCACACCTGTGCAGGGGCTCAGTCAGCGGTCAGGTGTAAAAGGGCGCTGCGACAGGCCACTAGGTGGCGCTGTAAGCGGAAAAAAACTAATATGATTTGAAAAAGCACAACCAAAAACAAACATGGAGACAGCTACAGCTAGGCTGCAGTCAATCCAATCGACTTGCAAAGTGAGGTCTGTGCAAAATTCGAACTAAACCACACACCAGGGACCGATATTTCAAGAGCGTAAGTGATTTTGTTTCATTAGCTCAAAACACATACCCAGCATGTGGCAGGACTCATCATTCTGAAACTAAAAAGTAACTGAGATAGATCTTTCTGCTTTGTTTCACCAGTTAATTCAGGGGAGAGCGCGAACGCAGTCCCCCACTACCATAAATTATGCAGTCGAGATTCCCACATTTGGGGAATTCGCAGGGGTCAGCATGGCCGTAGTGCAATGGACAAGCCTCGCCCTGGGTGAACCGCCTTCTTGATCATGGTGTCTCCCCTGCCAGGTAAGTATGAAGACCCAGGCGGCCAGCCAGAAGTACAATTTGCGTCTCTACCATCCTCACCAACGGTTAGCCCTCCGTAAACCCCAACAAAGGAAGGATGGGCGACTTCCATTACTGGCCTGGAAACTGCTTCCCAACGCTGGTTTTAGTTGACTCCCTTTAACCAAACACACCGAATTCGATACATCACCTCGTCAGTGAAAGACTCCGAGACCTCAGGTGGGAGCATCGTTAGTGGAAGAGTCCAACACCTCAGGGGGTGCCTCAGAAGAGAGTCCGCAATAAACCACAGGACCTGCAAAGGCAGACCTCATTACTTGCACTGCTATTCGTCACAATAAATGGCATTCCCGAAAACGGGAAAGCACACCGTTCCTGGAGACACTGCAATACCAGGCCGATGCGTGGAATGGACGGAGCAAGCCCCGGCTCCAGCTCCGTGATCTAAAAATCCATTTAATATGTAGTCCCCGGATGGGGGACGTATCAGATATTAAACTGATAAGAACAGATTTTTTTTTTTTTTTTTTGACTGGTTTTATTGATATTTAATCAAAAGTGGTACAACAGTACGTCAAGTAATAGATAAAATACAACATATATGTTCACATGCAGGTATGAGTAAAAAAAATAAAATAAAAAATTAAAAAACAATCGTTCCAATGACGGTTAACACACCACTAAAATCCTGGATCTCCAAGACATGCCTTATGTTAAGATACAGACAAAGTACTTGAAATGACCATAAGGGAAGAAAAAAAAAAAAAAAAAAAGAAAAAAAAAAAAAAAAAGAAAAAAAAAAAAAAAAAGAGGGGTTATAAGGTTACACATTGATGAATTGTTCTTTTACATACATTTTTATTTTCCTTTAAAGTGCTTTCAGTGTGTTCTAAAAGCCAAAATAAAACTATGTAAAAAAAAAAAAAAAAAAAAAAAAAAAAAAAAAAAGGGTTCTCTATTGTGCTTGATCGGGGAGGTAATCTTTCAATTTGGGCCTCTCCCACTCTTCGGTCCCAGGCAATCAAACCCAGCTTCAGTGACCCAGAGGAGATCCGTACTCTCTGGCCCGCTGCTCCCGTAGCCGGAAGTGGTGAAGGTACATCTACGGGCAACCAGGGTCGGTGGTGGCCGGGACTCTCTCAGTGGCAACCCCGGCCCCCGCTCTGAATGATTGGGCGCGGTGCCCCTGCAGCATGTTCTCCACCATCCTTACAGTGGCTTGGAGGGGCACCATCACCCGTTTCCCCACCAGCAGGTTTCTGGCAGTCCAGATTGCATGCTTTATAGCATTCAGGGTGAACCAGAGTGTTGTGAACTGTTTTGATGTTAAATCCTTTATCCTCCGGCCCACCCCTAGGACGGCGAGATTATAGTCCATCTGGACCCCACCCGCTGGCAGGCATGGGAAAACCAGGGGGCCGGTCGCGGTCCACCGGTCCCGTGCAGCACCGCACTCCCAGAGGACGTGCCGCACGGTCTCTTCCTGATTACACCCGAGCCGTGGGCACTTTGCGTTGGCGGCCATGCCGCGGGAGTGCATAACAGCCCTGGTTGGTAGGATCTCATGGGCCACCATCCACATCAGGTCTTTTTGCCGGTTCCAAAGAGCGGGGTGGGCTGCGTTTCTCCACACTGTTTTGGATTCGCTCTCAGTTAGCCCTGGAACTGGGCTCACCTTCTCCCGGTCCTGCACAACAGAGATAATCTTTTTATGGTCTTTTAAAATGTCCACATTTTCTCGTTCTAGGTCATGTTTCTTTAAAAAAAAATTAATAAATGCATATTCTTTTGGCAAGTTAAAAGACACTGGGGTTCTAAGATCTACGGTTAAAATTTTTAGGTAGCGTAAGTACGACCCCATCCAAAACTTCACTATTGCTGCGGTCTTATCACTGGATGGGGCCGTGGCATACTTAAAATGTAATCCTGTAAAATGACTCCCTAAAAAAAGGCTTAGGTCTGGCAGTCCTTTGCCTCCGTTTTCCTTTCTTTTCTTGACTGTTTCTCTCTTTATTCTCTCCCACCTGGATCCCCAGAGAAAATAAAAGACAGCACGTTCCACTGCTAAAATGAAGGACCTGGGGGGGGTAAAAACAGAGCACAACAATAAAAACAGAGGTAAAATCACAGCTTTAAAAACTAAAATCTTTCCCTCCATCGTCAAAGTCCTTAGTCCCCACAAACCCAGTCGCTGTCTTACTTTCCCTAAAGCATTGGTCCAATTACCTTGTCCACCCCCCTCCTTATCAAATTTTATGCCTAGAATTTTTATATTATCATTTCTTAGAGTCACTTCCAGTCCTCCCACGTCTATGTCGCCCCACTGTCCGAAGAGCTGGGCCTCTGACTTGTTTCTGTTTAATTTGGAGCCAGAGGCCCGTCCATAAGAATCTGTAAGTTCCAAAGCTCTTCGGACAGATAAAAAGTCAGTCGTTAAAATTGTCACATCGTCCATGTATAAAACACATTTTGCTATCAAACCTCCTGGTAGCTTAAATCCTGCGATCCGTTGGTCCCTTCTCAAAAGCTGTGCCAATGGCTCAATGCATGCCACATACAAGAGCGGGGATAACGGGCACCCTTGACGGACGCCGCTGTGAATGTTAACAGCTTTTGTTAAATGCCCATTTACAAGAATTTTGCTGGTTATATCATTATACAGCAATCCCACCCATGCTAAAAACCTCCCTGGGAAGCCCATTTTCTCCAGTACCTGCAATAGGTACTGGTGCGAGACCCGATCAAAAGCTTTTTCAAAATCTAAATTTACCACTATTAGGCCAATGTTTCTGTCTCTCGCAAAACAGATGGTGTCTCGGATCAATATCAGACTGTCCGTGATCCTCTTCCCGGGCACAGCACATGCTTGATCCGGGTGGATCACATCCTTTAAAAACAGGGACATGCGTTTAGCTAAAAGCTTGCTAAAAAGTTTGCAATCCCAATTTAAAAGGCTGATTGGTCTCCACGTTTTTAAATCTGTCCTATCTCCTTTTTTATGCAAAAGTGAAACAATTCGTAGTCTAAAACTGTCAGGGAGTCGGTCCAGTCTATCAAAGTCCTTAAAAACCATTAAAAGTTCTGGTGCTAAAATGTCCCAAAATTTTGAATAAAATTCCACGGGAAGGCCATCACTTCCCGGCGACTTACCAGTTTTAAAATCCTTCATACATTTTGTAAGCTCTAAAAGAGTAAAATCTTGGGTTAAAATAGCACACTCATTGTCAATTTTCTTTTCTAAATTTCCCAAAATATTTTCTATGGCTTCCTCTGTTATCTCTTTTTTGTTGTATAAATCTGTATAAAATCTTTCTACTTCTTCTAATATCTCTTCTGTATTTCTGGCTTCCTTCTCCCCCTTTTTTAATTCAGTAATTACCCCTTTATTTGTTAAAATCCTCTTAAAAAAGTATCTTGTGCATTTTTCACCTTCCTCCAGATCTTGTTCCTTACTTCTTAAAATCAACCCTTTGTTTCTTTGTTTTTCCAAATCAGCCATTTCTTTTTTAACCTCCTTTAATTCTTCATTAAAATCAAACCCTCCATTAACAAACTTGAAATACCTTTGTAATCTTTTTTGCAGTCCCAACATGCGTCTCTTTTCTTTGTTCTTTTTTCCAATCCCTTTCTTTCTAAAAAACAGTCTCGTCCGGTGTTTCACCATCTCCCACCACTGTGCACGTGAATCGAAAAAGTCTTGGAGGGTCTGCCACTGACTGAATTGCTCCCTGTAGTCACTAACTATCTCCTCATCCTGCAAAAGGGAGCAATTCAGTTTCCAGATCCCTCCCCCTACCGTCAAGTTTGTGGTGAAGGAAATAGTGCAAGACAGCATGACGTGATCGGAAAAGAATAGGGGTGTTAATATAGCATCAGTCGGCGGGCAATCGCGTACGAAAATGTAGTCAATGCGAGAGGCGTTGGTGCCATCACCACTGACCCAGGTGTAGCCCACCTCTCTTGGATGCAAAGTCTTAAAACAGTCAGTTAATTTAAAATCCTTAACTAAACTTTGCATTAAAACTGATGTCTTATCAAACCTAAAGTCTGCCCCCACCCTCTTCCTATCAGTTTTGGCTAAAACACAGTTAAAATCTCCCCCTACCACTAATGGTACCCTCCCCAGCATGTGGGACTGCAGTTCCTCTAAAAGCTCATACCTATCGTTTTTACCTGTAAAACCGTACACATTTAACACCTTAAAATCTCTATCTAAAAAAGTCATATTCGCTAAAATAGCCCGCCCATCTCTTACCACCGTGCTCCCCTTCACCAGGATGTGAGGGTTATTTATTAAAATCGCCACTCCATCATTTTTGTTAAAGTTGGACCCGCTCCATATGGAGGGTCCCGGCGTCCATAGCTCCTCCCACCTCCTGTAACTAGATAAAAAGGGTAAGGCACACTCTTGTAGTAAAAAGACATCTGACTTTTGAGATTTTAAAAAGGATAAAATAGTATGTGCTCTGACCATGGACCTCACACTTCTTACATTTAATGTTGAAATTGTGAGGGCCATGGTGAATAAATTAGGTAAAAAGGCATGAGCTTAAAAAGGAACTAAAACATTTTATTTAAAAGACTACAAAGTTCATTTTAATCACAAAAACTCTTGTGACACCCGCTCCTCTTTACTAGTGATAGTATTGGGTTCAGGAACGGAGGTGTCCACCGCCTTAGGATCCGCAGAGAAAATCTCTTGCGGCTCCTTTGGCGATGATGTTCTTAGCTGTATTTGCAGAAACGAAACCTCATTCGGGGAGGCTGAGGGCCACACCCTGTCTCCTTCCTCATTACTTGAGCTGGTGGACCTCAACTTTTTCTCCTCTGTTTGACACAAAGGAGACCCCGCAGGTCTTTTCTGCAGCTGAGCATTAGGTAACCAATCTAGAGTTATTCCGCCTATACTGCTTGAAGTGTTTTGCTCGGTGTCTAGATCGGGTACAGTTTCCAAAGAGGAGGGGGTCAATTCATCTGACTCTTTCTCCTCTTCACTTTCTTTATCCATTTCCATACTCACATTTTGCTTTCCTAATTGGATGGGCGGAGTCTCCTCCTCCCGACCGTTACCCGCGTCTGACTCCACCCCTTGACCCGCCCCTTCCGCTCCGTCTCGACCAGTCCCTGGGCTTGGTTGGGTATTCAAAATTCCCTCCAAAACCTCAGGGACTGCCTCTTTTTCACTCGTTTGGTTTTTGGTGGCAGCCATTTTTGCTTTTAATATGTTGGCAAAGGATTTAGGGCAGTCTCTGTAGAGATGGTTGGATTCACCACAAAGATTGCACTTTCTGCCATTGGTACATTCTTCATAGATGTGCCCAATTTCTTTGCACTTACCACAAACTGTTTCCTGACATGCCTCTATGAGGTGCCCAAACCGACTGCATTTACGGCACAGTTTGGGCATCCCCTGATAATGAATGTAGCCTCTGTTTTCTCCCAGCACAATCATAGAAGGAATCTGACTTAAGCCCTGGAAGCCGTGTGGATCCTCCCATTGTTTAATGGGAACTCTCCACGCGCCATTCCAGATGCCGTCCTCGTCTAAAACCTTAACAGGCTGGCCCCGAACAGAGCAAAATCTCGCCAACCATATCGCTATGTCATCTCCACTCACAGTTTCATTAAACATTCGAACAATTACCACTTTCAGGGAATTGTCTGTCAGTTTTTCAACTGTGAACATGGAAAGACTGGCTTTTGCCGCTTCAAAACGAGACCAGAAAACATTTAGCAGTGCAGCGCTTTTAAAGCTCAAATCAAAACCACGGTTCTGGGGAAGAGTTAATAAGCAATTTACATCATTTGCTGAAAATCCTAAAACCTTTTGTACGAGTTTCCGTGAGAAATCAAGTCTGGACATCCCCATTAACGTTCCATCATCATTTTTTTTAAACATAAAACGCACGCTGTGGTGCCTCCGCATGCCGGCACGAGCAGCCGACATGGTGGAGGCACCAACAGCCCTTTAAAAATACGTACAACAACCAATAAATGTCTAAAAGACTGATAGAATAAATAACTAAACTTTTAAAAGGACACTAAATAATAATACAGCAAAATAAATAAATAAAAGGGCACTTCACCTGTGAACGCTAGTGTTTTTCTCCTTCCTTAGGCGAGCTGGAAAAAGAACCTGAAGAAAGAAGAAAAACAAGAAAAAAAAATGCTGTTCACAGGTGAAGTCCAAGATATATCCCTGTCCGGAGAGACTACAACCACCGCCCGGTAATAGTCTATTTCCTTCCAGAGAAGATGATCGCGACCACGTCCCTCTGATCTTAGCCAAAAGGCCGAGAACTGATAAGAACAGATACTACACTTGATCTTAGCCAAAAGGCAGAGAAGCGATGTTGATTTGATGCAGCGGGGAAGAAGCCGGACACGACGATGCCCATCTCGGCTTTGGTAAGTCTGGGAGACCTGAAACGCTGTGTGATGGTAGTACCCTCCCCCGTCTGCAACGTCACCGGGCCTCGCCCCGATCGGCCTGACGCTGGCTCTGCGGCGACAGAGAGTACGGCATCGCTCGTAACTCCCAAACGGTTCGTCGCAAAGCCACGTGCTTTATGTCATCGGAATCCTTGGCTCGAGCCGAACGAGATGCAGGTCTCAGATTGGCTCGTCGCTCTGACGAAATTTTCGGGTATTTGGGATTTTGTCGAAAACCTTCTTTTGCAAACTAGCGGCAGGTATTTGGCCCAGTCCCGCCCAGATCAGCACAGAATGCTTCTCTGGAGTCTGACTGTCAATAATCATCCAAAAAAAGTGGAAATTCCATTCACCTTGGCGAGGGGACCTCAAAACGTGCCAAGGTGGTGTGGCCGAGGTGGCTCAAATGGCTATAACTCCAGGAAGGAGTGAGATCCCTTCACCCAAATCGGCACACCTGTGCAGGGGCTCAGTCAGCGGTCAGGTGTAAAAGGGCGCTGCGACAGGCCACTAGGTGGCGCTGTAAGCGGAAAAATAAGAAAATTGAAATGTAAAAGGACCATCAAACAAAGATGGAAACACCTGAAACGCTGTGTGATGGTAGTACCCTCCCCCGTCTGCAACGTCACCAGGCCTCGCCCCGATCGGCCTGACGCTGGCTCTGCGGCGACAGAGAGTACGGCATCGCTCGTAACTCCCAAACGGTTCGTCGCAGAGCCACGTGCCTTATGTCATCGGAATCCTTGGCTCGAGCCGAACGAGATGCAGGTCTCAGATTGGCTCGTCGCTCTGACGAAATTTTCGGGTATTTGGGATTTTGTCGAAAACCTTCTTTTGCAAACTAGCGGCAGGTATTTGGCCCAGTCCCACCCAGATCAGCACAGAATGCTTCTCTGGAGTCTGACTGTCAATAATCATCCAAAAAAAGTGGAAATTTCCATTCACCTTGGCGAGGGGACCTCAAAATGTGCCAAGGTGGTGTGGCCGAGGTGGTTCAAATGGCTATAACTCCAGGAAGGAGTGAGATCCCTTCACCCAAATCGGCACACCTGTGCAGGGGCTCAGTCAGCGGTCAGGTGTAAAAGGGCGCTGCGACAGGCCACTAGGTGGCGCTGTAAGCGGAAAAATAAGAAAATTGAAATGTAAAAGGACCATCAAACAAAGATGGAAACACCTGAAACGCTGTGTGATGGTAGTACCCTCCCCCGTCTGCAAAGTCACTGGGCCTCGCCCCGATCGGCCTGACGCTGGCTCTGCGGCGACAGAGAGTACGGCATCGCTCGTAACTCCCAAACGGTTCGTCGCAGAGCCACGTGCCTTATGTCATCGGAATCCTTGGCTCGAGCCGAACGAGATGCAGGTCTCAGATTGGCTCGTCGCTCTGACGAAATTTTCGGGTATTTGGGATTTTGTCGAAAACCTTCTTTTGCAAACTAGCGGCAGGTATTTGGCCCAGTCCCATCCAGATCAGCACAGAATGCTTCTCTGGAGTCTGACTGTCAATAATCATCCAAAAAAAGTGGAAATTTCCATTCACCTTGGCGAGGGGACCTCAAAACGTGCCAAGGTGGTGTGGCCGAGGTGGCTCAAATGGCTATAACTCCAGGAAGGAGTGAGATCCCTTCACCCAAATCGGCACACCTGTGCAGGGGCTCAGTCAGCGGTCAGGTGTAAAAGGGCGCTGCGACAGGCCACTAGGTGGCGCTGTAAGCGGAAAAGAACTAATATGATTTGAAAAAGCACAACGAAAAACAAACATGGAGACAGCTACAGCTAGGCTGCAGTCAATCCAATCGACTTGCAAAGTGAGGTCTGTGCAAAATTCGAACTAAACCACACACCAGGGACCGATATTTCAAGAGCGTAAGTGATTTTGTTTCATGAGCTCAAAACACATACCCAGCATGTGGCAGGGCTCATCATTCTGAAACTAAAGAGTAACTGAGATAGATCTTTCTGTTTTGTTTCACCAGTTAATTCAGGGGAGAGCGCGAACGCAGTCCCCCACTACCATAAATTATGCAGTCGAGATTCCCACATTTGGGGAATTCGCAGGGGTCAGCATGGCCGTAGTGCAATGGACAGGTCTCAGATTGGCTCGTCGCTCTGACGAAATTTTCGGGTATTTGGGATTTTGTCGAAAACCTTCTTTTGCAAACTAGCGGCAGGTATTTGGCCCAGTCCCATCCAGATCAGCACAGAATGCTTCTCTGGAGTCTGACTGTCAATAATCATCCAAAAAAAGTGGAAATTTCCATTCACCTTGGCGAGGGGACCTCAAAACGTGCCAAGGTGGTGTGGCCGAGGTGGCTCAAATGGCTATAACTCCAGGAAGGAGTGAGATCCCTTCACCCAAATCGGCACACCTGTGCAGGGGCTCAGTCAGCGGTCAGGTGTAAAAGGGCGCTGCGACAGGCCACTAGGTGGCGCTGTAAGCGGAAAAGAACTAATATGATTTGAAAAAGCACAACGAAAAACAAACATGGAGACAGCTACAGCTAGGCTGCAGTCAATCCAATCGACTTGCAAAGTGAGGTCTGTGCAAAATTCGAACTAAACCACACACCAGGGACCGATATTTCAAGAGCGTAAGTGATTTTGTTTCATGAGCTCAAAACACATACCCAGCATGTGGCAGGGCTCATCATTCTGAAACTAAAGAGTAACTGAGATAGATCTTTCTGTTTTGTTTCACCAGTTAATTCAGGGGAGAGCGCGAACGCAGTCCCCCACTACCATAAATTATGCAGTCGAGATTCCCACATTTGGGGAATTCGCAGGGGTCAGCATGGCCGTAGTGCAATGGACAAGCCTCGCCCTGGGTGAACCGCCTTCTTGATCATGGTGTCTCCCCTGCCAGGTAAGTATGAAGACCCAGGCGGCCAGCCAGAGGTACAATTTGCGTCTCTACCATCCTCACCAACGGTTAGCCCTCCGTAAACCCCAACAAAGGAAGGATGTGCGACTTCCATTACTGGCCTGGAAACTGCTTCCCAACGCTGGTTTTAGTTGACTCCCTTTAACCAAACACACCGAATTCGATACATCACCTCGTCAGTGAAAGACTCCGAGACCTCAGGTGGGAGCATCGTTAGTGGAAGAGTCCAACACCTCAGGGGGTGCCTCAGAAGAGAGTCCGCAATAAACCACAGGACCTGCAAAGGCAGACCTCATTACTTGCACTGCTATTCGTCACAATAAATGGCATTCCCGAAAACGGGAAAGCACACCGTTCCTGGAGACACTGCAATACCAGGCCGATGCGTGGAATGGACGGAGCAAGCCCCGGCTCCAGCTCCGTGATCTAAAAATCCATTTAATATGTAGTCCCCGGATGGGGGACGTATCAGATATTAAACTGATAAGAACAGATACTACACTTGATCTTAGCCAAAAGGCCGAGAAGCGATGTTGATTTGATGCAGCGGGGAAGAAGCCGGACACGATGATGCCCATCTCGGCTTTGGTAAGTCTGGGAGACCTGAAACGCTGTGTGATGGTAGTACCCTCCCCCGTCTGCAACGTCACCGGGCCTCGCCCCGATCGGCCTGACGCTGGCTCTGCGGCGACAGAGAGTACGGCATCGCTCGTAACTCCCAAACGGTTCGTCGCAAAGCCACGTGCTTTATGTCATCGGAATCCTTGGCTCGAGCCGAACGAGATGCAGGTCTCAGATTGGCTCGTCGCTCTGACGAAATTTTCGAGTATTTGGGATTTTGTCGAAAACCTTCTTTTGCAAACTAGCGGCAGGTATTTGGCCCAGTCCCGCCCAGATCAGCACAGAATGCTTCTCTGGAGTCTGACTGTCAATAATCATCCAAAAAAAGTGGAAATTCCATTCACCTTGGCGAGGGGACCTCAAAACGTGCCAAGGTGGTGTGGCCGAGGTGGCTCAAATGGCTATAACTCCAGGAAGGAGTGAGATCCCTTCACCCAAATCGGCACACCTGTGCAGGGGCTCAGTCAGCGGTCAGGTGTAAAAGGGCGCTGCGACAGGCCACTAGGTGGCGCTGTAAGCGGAAAAATAAGAAAATTGAAATGTAAAAGGACCATCAAACAAAGATGGAAACACCTGAAACGCTGTGTGATGGTAGTACCCTCCCCCGTCTGCAACGTCACCAGGCCTCGCCCCGATCGGCCTGACGCTGGCTCTGCGGCGACAGAGAGTACGGCATCGCTCGTAACTCCCAAACGGTTCGTCGCAGAGCCACGTGCCTTATGTCATCGGAATCCTTGGCTCGAGCCGAACGAGATGCAGGTCTCAGATTGGCTCGTCGCTCTGACGAAATTTTCGGGTATTTGGGATTTTGTCGAAAACCTTCTTTTGCAAACTAGCGGCAGGTATTTGGCCCAGTCCCACCCAGATCAGCACAGAATGCTTCTCTGGAGTCTGACTGTCAATAATCATCCAAAAAAAGTGGAAATTTCCATTCACCTTGGCGAGGGGACCTCAAAATGTGCCAAGGTGGTGTGGCCGAGGTGGCTCAAATGGCTATAACTCCAGGAAGGAGTGAGATCCCTTCACCCAAATTGGCACACCTGTGCAGGGGCTCAGTCAGCGGTCAGGTGTAAAAGGGCGCTGCGACAGGCCACTAGGTGGCACTGTAAGCGGAAAAATAAGAAAAATGAAATGTAAAAGGACCATCAAACAAAGATGGAAACACCTGAAACGCTGTGTGATGGTAGTACCCTCCCCCGTCTGCAACGTCACCGGGCCTCGCCCCGATCGGCCTGACGCTGGCTCTGCAGCGACAGAGAGTACGGCATCGCTCGTAACTCCCAAACGGTTCGTCGCAAAGCCACGTGCCTTATGTCATCGGAATCCTTGGCTCGAGCCGAACGAGATGCAGGTCTCAGATTGGCTCGTCGCTCTGACGAAATTTTCGGGTATTTGGGATTTTGTCGAAAACCTTCTTTTGCAAACTAGCGGCAGGTATTTGGCCCAGTCCCACCCAGATCAGCACAGAATGCTTCTCTGGAGTCTGACTGTCAATAATCATCCAAAAAAAGTGGAAATTTCCATTCACCTTGGCGAGGGGACCTCAAAACGTGCCAAGGTGGTGTGGCCGAGGTGGCTCAAATGGCTATAACTCCAGGAAGGAGTGAGATCCCTTCACCCAAATCGGCACACCTGTGCAGGGGCTCAGTCAGCGGTCAGGTGTAAAAGGGCGCTGCGACAGGCCACTAGGTGGCGCTGTAAGCGGAAAAATAAGAAAATTGAAATGTAAAAGGACCATCAAACAAAGATGGAAACACCTGAAACGCTGTGTGATGGTAGTACCCTCCCCCGTCTGCAACGTCACTGGGCCTCGCCCCGATCGGCCTGACGCTGGCTCTGCGGCGACAGAGAGTACGGCATCGCTCGTAACTCCCAAACGGTTCGTCGCAGAGCCACGTGCCTTATGTCATCGGAATCCTTGGCTCGAGCCGAACGAGATGCAGGTCTCAGATTGGCTCGTCGCTCTGACGAAATTTTCGGGTATTTGGGATTTTGTCGAAAACCTTCTTTTGCAAACTAGCGGCAGGTATTTGGCCCAGTCCCACCCAGATCAGCACAGAATGCTTCTCTGTAGTCTGACTGTCAATAATCATCCAAAAAAAGTGGAAATTTCCATTCACCTTGGCGAGGGGACCTCAAAACGTGCCAAGGTGGTGTGGCCGAGGTGGCTAAAATGGCTATAACTCCAGGAAGGAGTGAGATCCCTTCACCCAAATCGGCACACCTGTGCAGGGGCTCAGTCAGCGGTCAGGTGTAAAAGGGCGCTGCGACAGGCCACTAGGTGGCGCTGTAAGCGGAAAAATAAGAAAATTGAAATGTAAAAGGACCATCAAACAAAGATGGAAACACCTGAAACGCTGTGTGATGGTAGTACCCTCCCCCGTCTGCAACGTCACCGGGCCTCGCCCCGATCGGCCTGACGCTGGCTCTGCGGCGACAGAGAGTACGGCATCGCTCGTAACTCCCAAACGGTTCGTCGCAGAGCCACGTGCCTTATGTCATCGGAATCCTTGGCTCGAGCCGAACGAGATGCAGGTCTCAGATTGGCTCGTCGCTCTGACGAAATTTTCGGATATTTGGGATTTTGTCGAAAACCTTCTTTTGCAAACTAGCGGCAGGTATTTGGCCCAGTCCCACCCAGATCAGCACAGAATGCTTCTCTGGAGTCTGACTGTCAATAATCATCCAAAAAAAGTGGAAATTTCCATTCACCTTGGCGAGGGGACCTCAAAACGTGCCAAGGTGGTGTGGCCGAGGTGGCTCAAATGGCTATAACTCCAGGAAGGAGTGAGATCCCTTCACCCAAATCGGCACACCTGTGCAGGGGCTCAGTCAGCGGTCAGGTGTAAAAGGGCGCTGCGACAGGCCACTAGGTGGCGCTGTAAGCGGAAAAGAACTAATATGATTTGAAAAAGCACAACGAAAAACAAACATGGAGACAGCTACAGCTAGGCTGCAGTCAATCCAATCGACTTGCAAAGTGAGGTCTGTGCAAAATTCGAACTAAACCACACACCAGGGACCGATATTTCAAGAGCGTAAGTGATTTTGTTTCATGAGCTCAAAACACATACCCAGCATGTGGCAGGGCTCATCATTCTGAAACTAAAGAGTAACTGAGATAGATCTTTCTGTTTTGTTTCACCAGTTAATTCAGGGGAGAGCGCGAACGCAGTCCCCCACTACCATAAATTATGCAGTCGAGATTCCCACATTTGGGGAATTCGCAGGGGTCAGCATGGCCGTAGTGCAATGGACAGGTCTCAGATTGGCTCGTCGCTCTGACGAAATTTTCGGGTATTTGGGATTTTGTCGAAAACCTTCTTTTGCAAACTAGCGGCAGGTATTTGGCCCAGTCCCATCCAGATCAGCACAGAATGCTTCTCTGGAGTCTGACTGTCAATAATCATCCAAAAAAAGTGGAAATTTCCATTCACCTTGGCGAGGGGACCTCAAAACGTGCCAAGGTGGTGTGGCCGAGGTGGCTCAAATGGCTATAACTCCAGGAAGGAGTGAGATCCCTTCACCCAAATCGGCACACCTGTGCAGGGGCTCAGTCAGCGGTCAGGTGTAAAAGGGCGCTGCGACAGGCCACTAGGTGGCGCTGTAAGCGGAAAAGAACTAATATGATTTGAAAAAGCACAACGAAAAACAAACATGGAGACAGCTACAGCTAGGCTGCAGTCAATCCAATCGACTTGCAAAGTGAGGTCTGTGCAAAATTCGAACTAAACCACACACCAGGGACCGATATTTCAAGAGCGTAAGTGATTTTGTTTCATGAGCTCAAAACACATACCCAGCATGTGGCAGGGCTCATCATTCTGAAACTAAAGAGTAACTGAGATAGATCTTTCTGTTTTGTTTCACCAGTTAATTCAGGGGAGAGCGCGAACGCAGTCCCCCACTACCATAAATTATGCAGTCGAGATTCCCACATTTGGGGAATTCGCAGGGGTCAGCATGGCCGTAGTGCAATGGACAAGCCTCGCCCTGGGTGAACCGCCTTCTTGATCATGGTGTCTCCCCTGCCAGGTAAGTATGAAGACCCAGGCGGCCAGCCAGAGGTACAATTTGCGTCTCTACCATCCTCACCAACGGTTAGCCCTCCGTAAACCCCAACAAAGGAAGGATGTGCGACTTCCATTACTGGCCTGGAAACTGCTTCCCAACGCTGGTTTTAGTTGACTCCCTTTAACCAAACACACCGAATTCGATACATCACCTCGTCAGTGAAAGACTCCGAGACCTCAGGTGGGAGCATCGTTAGTGGAAGAGTCCAACACCTCAGGGGGTGCCTCAGAAGAGAGTCCGCAATAAACCACAGGACCTGCAAAGGCAGACCTCATTACTTGCACTGCTATTCGTCACAATAAATGGCATTCCCGAAAACGGGAAAGCACACCGTTCCTGGAGACACTGCAACACCAGGCCGATGCGTGGAATGGACGGAGCAAGCCCCGGCTCCAGCTCCGTGATCTAAAAATCCATTTAATATGTAGTCCCCGGATGGGGGACGTATCAGATATTAAACTGATAAGAACAGATACTACACTTGATCTTAGCCAAAAGGCCGAGAAGCGATGTTGATTTGATGCAGCGGGGAAGAAGCCGGACACGATGATGCCCATCTCGGCTTTGGTAAGTCTGGGAGACCTGAAACGCTGTGTGATGGTAGTACCCTCCCCCGTCTGCAACGTCACCGGGCCTCGCCCCGATCGGCCTGACGCTGGCTCTGCGGCGACAGAGAGTACGGCATCGCTCGTAACTCCCAAACGGTTCGTCGCAAAGCCACGTGCTTTATGTCATCGGAATCCTTGGCTCGAGCCGAACGAGATGCAGGTCTCAGATTGGCTCGTCGCTCTGACGAAATTTTCGAGTATTTGGGATTTTGTCGAAAACCTTCTTTTGCAAACTAGCGGCAGGTATTTGGCCCAGTCCCGCCCAGATCAGCACAGAATGCTTCTCTGGAGTCTGACTGTCAATAATCATCCAAAAAAAGTGGAAATTCCATTCACCTTGGCGAGGGGACCTCAAAACGTGCCAAGGTGGTGTGGCCGAGGTGGCTCAAATGGCTATAACTCCAGGAAGGAGTGAGATCCCTTCACCCAAATTGGCACACCTGTGCAGGGGCTCAGTCAGCGGTCAGGTGTAAAAGGGCGCTGCGACAGGCCACTAGGTGGCACTGTAAGCGGAAAAATAAGAAAAATGAAATGTAAAAGGACCATCAAACAAAGATGGAAACACCTGAAACGCTGTGTGATGGTAGTACCCTCCCCCGTCTGCAACGTCACCGGGCCTCGCCCCGATCGGCCTGACGCTGGCTCTGCAGCGACAGAGAGTACGGCATCGCTCGTAACTCCCAAACGGTTCGTCGCAAAGCCACGTGCCTTATGTCATCGGAATCCTTGGCTCGAGCCGAACGAGATGCAGGTCTCAGATTGGCTCGTCGCTCTGACGAAATTTTCGGGTATTTGGGATTTTGTCGAAAACCTTCTTTTGCAAACTAGCGGCAGGTATTTGGCCCAGTCCCACCCAGATCAGCACAGAATGCTTCTCTGTAGTCTGACTGTCAATAATCATCCAAAAAAAGTGGAAATTTCCATTCACCTTGGCGAGGGGACCTCAAAACGTGCCAAGGTGGTGTGGCCGAGGTGGCTAAAATGGCTATAACTCCAGGAAGGAGTGAGATCCCTTCACCCAAATCGGCACACCTGTGCAGGGGCTCAGTCAGCGGTCAGGTGTAAAAGGGCGCTGCGACAGGCCACTAGGTGGCGCTGTAAGCGGAAAAATAAGAAAATTGAAATGTAAAAGGACCATCAAACAAAGATGGAAACACCTGAAACGCTGTGTGATGGTAGTACCCTCCCCCGTCTGCAACGTCACCGGGCCTCGCCCCGATCGGCCTGACGCTGGCTCTGCGGCGACAGAGAGTATGGCATCGCTCGTAACTCCCAAACGGTTCGTCGCAGAGCCACGTGCCTTATGTCATCGGAATCCTTGGCTCGAGCCGAACGAGATGCAGTTCTCAGATTGGCTCGTCGCTCTGACGAAATTTTCGGATATTTGGGATTTTGTCGAAAACCTTCTTTTGCAAACTAGCGGCAGGTATTTGGCCCAGTCCCACCCAGATCAGCACAGAATGCTTCTCTGGAGTCTGACTGTCAATAATCATCCAAAAAAAGTGGAAATTTCCATTCACCTTGGCGAGGGGACCTCAAAACGTGCCAAGGTGGTGTGGCCGAGGTGGCTCAAATGGCTATAACTCCAGGAAGGAGTGAGATCCCTTCACCCAAATCAGCACACCTGTGCAGGGGTTCAGTCAGCGTTCAGGTGTAAAAGGGCGCTGCGACAGGCCACTAGGTGGCGCTGTAAGCGGAAAAATAAGAAAATTGAAATGTAAAAGGACCATCAAACAAAGATGGAAACACCTGAAACGCTGTGTGATGGTAGTACCCTCCCCCGTCTGCAACGTCACCAGGCCTCGCCCCGATCGGCCTGACGCTGGCTCTGCGGCGACAGAGAGTACGGCATCGCTCGTAACTCCCAAACGGTTCGTCGCAGAGCCACATGCCTTATGTCATCGGAATCCTTGGCTCGAGCCGAACGAGATGCAGGTCTCAGATTGGCTCGTCGCTCTGACGAAATTTTCGGGTATTTGGGATTTTGTCGAAAACCTTCTTTTGCAAACTAGCGGCAGGTATTTAGCCCAGTCCCATCCAGATCAGCACAGAATGCTTCTCTGGAGTCTGACTGTCAATAATCATCCAAAAAAAGTGGAAATTTCCATTCACCTTGGCGAGGGGACCTCAAAACGTGCCAAGGTGGTGTGGCCGAGGTGGCTCAAATGGCTATAACTCCAGGAAGGAGTGAGATCCCTTCACCCAAATCGGCACACCTGTGCAGGGGCTCAGTCAGCGGTCAGGTGTAAAAGGGCGCTGCGACAGGCCACTAGGTGGCGCTGTAAGCGGAAAAGAACTAATATGATTTGAAAAAGCACAACGAAAAACAAACATGGAGACAGCTACAGCTAGGCTGCAGTCAATCCAATCGACTTGCAAAGTGAGGTCTGTGCAAAATTCGAACTAAACCACACACCAGGGACCGATATTTCAAGAGCGTAAGTGATTTTGTTTCATGAGCTCAAAACACATACCCAGCATGTGGCAGGGCTCATCATTCTGAAACTAAAGAGTAACTGAGATAGATCTTTCTGTTTTGTTTCACCAGTTAATTCAGGGGAGAGCGCGAACGCAGTCCCCCACTACCATAAATTATGCAGTCGAGATTCCCACATTTGGGGAATTCGCAGGGGTCAGCATGGCCGTAGTGCAATGGACAAGCCTCGCCCTGGGTGAACCGCCTTCTTGATCATGGTGTCTCCCCTGCCAGGTAAGTATGAAGACCCAGGCGGCCAGCCAGAGGTACAATTTGCGTCTCTACCATCCTCACCAACGGTTAGCCCTCCGTAAACCCCAACAAAGGAAGGATGTGCGACTTCCATTACTGGCCTGGAAACTGCTTCCCAACGCTGGTTTTAGTTGACTCCCTTTAACCAAACACACCGAATTCGATACATCACCTCGTCAGTGAAAGACTCCGAGACCTCAGGTGGGAGCATCGTTAGTGGAAGAGTCCAACACCTCAGGGGGTGCCTCAGAAGAGAGTCCGCAATAAACCACAGGACCTGCAAAGGCAGACCTCATTACTTGCACTGCTATTCGTCACAATAAATGGCATTCCCGAAAACGGGAAAGCACACCGTTCCTGGAGACACTGCAATACCAGGCCGATGCGTGGAATGGACGGAGCAAGCCCCGGCTCCAGCTCCGTGATCTAAAAATCCATTTAATATGTAGTCCCCGGATGGGGGACGTATCAGATATTAAACTGATAAGAACAGATTTTTTCTTTCGAAAAAGTTTTATTGTCACTATTTACATTTTTTCCATTTGCATTTTTACTTTCACACACATTTTTTTTCTTCAAGCACACATTAAAACAAGCCATATAATATATAATAAATACACATGGTAAAATGAAAGAAACAATCATTGTTAAAAAAAAAAAAAAATTGATTAAACCACAGTGTTTTGCTTGTTTTTAAAAGTCCATATTTGAGGTGTGTTTAAAAGGTGCGATCGGTTTCAAAAGTAAAATACAAATTTAAAAAAGCAAACAAGCCTCATATGCATGTTAATAAAACCAATTTCATTAATAAAACACAATAAAAACCAATTTATAGGATAAAAACCAAATAAAAAAAAACATCTGTTGTGCAAGACCGGGGGTGAGTCCTTATCAAGTCGGTCTTCACCCCACTCTCCAGAACAGGGACATGAGATGCTGCTTTACAGGCTCAGCGGAGATCCCCTCTCCTCCGGCCCGCTGGCCCGCTGTTCCCGTAGCCAGAATGGTGAGGGTGCATCTACGGGCAGCCAGGGTCGGTGCCTGCCGGGACCCTCTCTGTGCGGCCCCGGCCCCCCCGTCCGAATATCGTCGTCCGGTACCCCTGCAGCATTGATGTTACCTTTAGCTCGCATGCATGGAGGGTTACCGTAACGCGTTTCCCCACCAGCAGGTTTCTGGTGGCCCAGATGGCATCCTTGATGACGTTGAGGGTGAGCCAGAGCGAGGTGAATTCCTGTGCTGTCATGTCCTTCAAGCCCCGGCCCACCCCAAGGATGGCGAGCTGGTACCCGAACTGGGCCCCACCTGCTGGTAGGCACGGGAAATACAAGGGGCCGGTCTTGGCCCACAGGTCCCGCGCAGCACCGCACTCCCAGAGTAGGTGGTGGACGGTCTCCGGGGAATTGCAGCCGGACCGAGGGCAGATGGGGTTTTTGGCCATGCCTCTGGAGTGCATAACCGCCCTGACCGGGAGGATCTCATGAGCCACCATCCATGATAAATCCTTGTGCCTGTTCTGGAGAGCGGGGTGAGCAGCGTTCCTCCAAACTTGTTTGGCCTCACCTAGTGTGAGGCCTGGAACTGGACTCACCGGTTCCCGGTCCTGCACAACAGAAATGAGAGACTTGTGTTTAGTTAAAATGGTGACATCTTCACTCTCTAAAAGATATTTCTTTAAAAAATTTTTTATAAAACTGTACTCTTTAGGCAAGTTAAAAGACACTGGGGTTTTCAAGTCTACTGGTAAAATTTTCAATGTTCTTAGGTAAGACCCCATCCAAAATCGCACCATTGCAGCCGTCTTGTTTTCTTTGGATGGGGTCATGGCATAACTAATGTGCAGGGCGGTGAAGCGGCTGCCTAAAAACAGGTGGGGGTCTGGGAGGCCTTTTCCACCGTTCTCTGGCCTTTTCTTGATGGTCTCCCTCTTCAGGCGCTCCCACTTGGACCCCCACAGGAAATAAAACACCGCCCTCTCCAGTCTCACCAGGAACCGCCGAGGGGGGCTAAAAACAGAACAGACAAGTAAAATCAGAGGTAAAATCACAGATTTAAAAATTAAAATTTTACCTTCAATTGTCAACTGTCTTAGTCCCCAAAACCCCAGTCTTTTCCTAGCTTTCCCTAGCAAGTCAGTCCAGTTGTCTCGTCCACCTCCGTCTTTATCAAATTTAACGCCTAAAATCTTAAAATCATTGTCTTTAAAAACCAAATCAAGTCCTCCTGTGTCCGCGTCTCCCCACGGCCCGAAGAGCTGGGCCTCGGACTTGTTTCTATTGAGTTTGGCGCCCGAGGCCCGACCGTACCAGTCAGTCAAGTCCAGTGCTCTTCGTATGGATAAAAGGTCCGTGGCTAAAAGAGTTACGTCGTCCATGTATAAAGCACAGGTCGCCGTCAGTCCACCCGTCCCAGGAACGTCCAGTCCTTTGATCCATTTGTCCCTTCTCAAGATCTGTGCCAGTGGCTCAATGCAAGCCACATACAGAAGAGGAGATAAAGGACAACCCTGACGGACACCACTGTGTATGTTCACAGCTTTGGAAAGATGCCCATTTATTAGAATTTTGCTGACTATTCCCTTGTACAGCAGTCCCACCCAGGCTATAAACCTCTCTGGAAACCCCATTTTATCCAGTACCTGGAAGAGGTACTGGTGCGAGACTCGATCAAATGCTTTTTCAAAATCTAAATTTAGGACTACTAGCCGAATATTTCTGTCTCTCGCGTAACAGATGGCGTCTCTAATCAGCACTAGGTTGTCTGTTATCTTTCTTCCGGGCACAGCAGAAGCTTGATCCGGGTGGATCACGTCCTCTAAAACAGTCGACATGCGTGTCGCTAAAATCTTACTAAAAAGTTTACCATCGAAATTTAAAAGCGTGATTGGTCTCCAATTTTTTAAGTCAGTCCTGTCCCCTTTTTTGTACAGTAAAGACACTATCCCTATCCTAAAACTGTCGGGTAGTCTGTCAAGAGTCTCAAAGTTGTTAAAAACAGCCAATAATTCATGTGCTAAAATATCCCAAAAAGTAAGATAAAACTCTAGGGGAAGTCCATCTGCTCCTGGGGACTTCCCCTTTTTAAAACCTTTAAGAGCTTTATGTAATTCTAAAATATTAAAATCTTGGGATAAAAACTTATTTTGGCCATTAACATTCTTGACTAAAAAATGTAAAACTTCCCTTGCCGTATCGTCGTGTACATCTTTTTTACAATACAAATCCTCATAAAATCCCTCTACATTTTTTAAAATCTCTTCTGTTGTGTTTGCATCCCTCCCTCCTACCTTAACACTGGTTATTGCCCCTCCCCTTGTTATTATCTTTTTAAAAAAGTAACTTGTACACTTTTCACCTTCCTCTATTTCTCTTTCTTTGCTTCTTAAAATAACACCTTTACTTTGGATACGAGATAAAACTGACATTTCTTTTTTTACATCTGTTATTTCTTGGCTAAAATCAAAACCATTATTTAAAAGATTAAAATATCTTTGTAATCTTTTTTGCAACCCCATCATGCATCTCTTTTCCCTATTCTTTTTATCTTTCCCTACCTTCCTAAAAAACTGTCTTGTCCGGTCCTTTACCATTTCCCACCACTGTGCACGTGTCTCATAAAAGTCTTGGAGGGTCTGCCATTGGCTGAACTGCTCCCTATATTCTCTAACCACTTCTTCATCCACCAATAGGGAACAGTTCAGCTTCCACATCCCTCCTCCTACCGTCACACCCGGGGAAAGTGAAAGGGTGCAAGACAGCATCATGTGATCAGAAAAAAAGAGAGGGGTCAATGTTGCATCGGTTGGCGGGCAGTCCCTTGTAAAAACATAGTCAATTCGAGAGGCTCTGGCGCCATCACCACTGAACCAGGTGAAGCCCTCCTCTCTTTGATGCAGTTGTTTAAAACAGTCAACTAACTTAAAATCCTTGACTAAATTTTGTAATAAAACCGATGTCTTATCGACCTTAAAATCTTCTCCTACTCTCTTCCTATCTGTTTTTGATAAAACACAGTTAAAATCCCCTGCTACTATTAGGGGAGCCCTGCCTAACATGTGGGGCTGCAGGTCTTCTAAAAGCTCATACCTGTCATTTTTTTCTGTAAAACCATACACGTTAAGAACCTTAAAATCTCTCCCTAAAAAAGTCAGGTTTGCTAAAAGAGCCCGCCCTTCCCTCACCACAGTGCTATCCTTCACCGTGATGTTTGAATTTTTTATTAAAATAGCGACACCATCATTCTTGTTGAAGTTAGAGCCACTCCATATTGAGGGCCCCATGGTCCACATCTCCTCCAACTTCCTGTGGTTACTTAAAAAGGGCAGAGCACACTCTTGCAGTAAAAACAAATCTGACTTAAAAGACTTTAAAAGGGATAAAATGCTCTGTGCTCGCAAGGTGGACCTCACACTTCTTACATTTATGGTAGAGATAGTGAGGGCCATGAGCAGTATGGTTAAAACAGTATGAGACATTTAAACAGAAGACTAAAAGACTACAAAAATATGCTTAAAATCATGTTTTATCTTGTTTCACCTGCTCTTCCTTTCTCCCAGATGAACTGGGGCCCGGAGAGCAGGTGCTCGACACATCGGGTGCTACAGAGAAACCCTCTTGTAACTCCCTAGGCGACGATGTTCTTAGCTTGATGTGCAAAAAGGAAACCTCATTTGGGGATTCTAGGGGCCACATACGTTTTTGATCTTCCAAATCGGAACTATCAAGCCGCTGTGCTGCCCTAGCTTTTTTCTCCTCTGTTTCCACCAGAGGAGATCCCGCAGGTCTTTTTTGCACTTGAGCATTTGGGAGTGAACACTCAAATTCACTCCCACTGGATTCCTGCACCAAATCTGACACCGTTTCTAGGGAAGAGCTTGTTTCTTCCTCGCTCACTTCTCCTTCCGTGACTTTTTCCAGTTCAATATCTGACTCCGCCCCTGTGGCCGCCCCACTTCCTCCTTCCTGCCCAATCCCTGAGGCCGGCTGGGGATTTGAAATTCCCGCCAAAACCTCAGGGACAGCCTCCTCTTTCCTTTGTTCATTCGTTTGTTGCCCATGTGGGGCGGCCATTTTGAGCTTGTTGGCAAAACTTTTAGGGCAGTCTCTGTAGAGATGGTTTGTTTCTCCACAAAGATTACACCGTCTGCCATTGGTACAATCATCAAAACTGTGACCAATTTCTCTACACTTCCCACATATTAACTCTTGGCATGCTTCAGCGAGATGACCAAACCTGCAACACTTCCTGCAGAGTTTGGGCATTCCTTGATAATGTATGTAGCCTCTGTTCTCTCCGAGCACAATCATGGAAGGCAGATGTTTCAGGCCCTGGTAGCCCCCAGCGTCTTCCCATTGTTTAATGGGAATTCGCCAGGAGCATGTCCAAATGCCATCTTCATCCAACACTTTGACAGGCTGGCCTCGAACAGTGCAAAATCTACCCAACCAAACACAAATATCATCTCCAGTCACTGTTTCATTGAACATCCTGACAATCACAGTTTTAAGTGTGTTATCCGAAAGTTTCTCGACAGTGAACATGGAGAACTGGGCTTTAACTGAATCAAACCTTTGCCAAAAGTCATTAAGCAGGGAAGCGGTTTTAAAACTGACATCAAATCCTTTGTTCAAGGGCAGAGTCATCAAACAATTCAGGTCGTCAGATCTAAAAGCTAAGGTCTTTTGGATCAGCTTCCTTGAAAAGTCCATACGGGACATTCCAAGGAGCTTCCCCTCAACCTGCCTGAATAAAAAACGCACGCTGTGGTGCCTCCGCACGCCGGCACGGGCAGCCGACATGATGGAGGCACCAACAGCCTTAAAACTTAAAACAACAATAAATACAACAATAAATAACCAAATAAATAATTAAAAGACCTTACCTTAAAACTTGTTGGAGCCCGAAGCAGCAGAATTCAATGTACCTCTCGAAGTTGTGTGACTCAAGATATAAAAAGATCTCAAGTCAGGAAACCTCCAAGAGGCGATCGCAGTCTCAACCGTCCGACAAGATACGTGATCTTAGCCAAAAGGCCGAGAAGCGATGTTGATTTGATGCAGCGGGGAAGAAGCCGGACACGACGATGCCCATCTCGGCTTTGGTAAGTCTGGGAGACCTGAAACGCTGTGTGATGGTAGTACCCTCCCCCGTCTGCAACGTCACCGGGCCTCGCCCCGATCGGCCTGACGCTGGCTCTGCGGCGACAGAGAGTACGGCATCGCTCGTAACTCCCAAACGGTTCGTCGCAAAGCCACGTGCTTTATGTCATCGGAATCCTTGGCTCGAGCCGAACGAGATGCAGGTCTCAGATTGGCTCGTCGCTCTGACGAAATTTTCGGGTATTTGGGATTTTGTCGAAAACCTTCTTTTGCAAACTAGCGGCAGGTATTTGGCCCAGTCCCGCCCAGATCAGCACAGAATGCTTCTCTGGAGTCTGACTGTCAATAATCATCCAAAAAAAGTGGAAATTCCATTCACCTTGGCGAGGGGACCTCAAAACGTGCCAAGGTGGTGTGGCCGAGGTGGCTCAAATGGCTATAACTCCAGGAAGGAGTGAGATCCCTTCACCCAAATCGGCACACCTGTGCAGGGGCTCAGTCAGCGGTCAGGTGTAAAAGGGCGCTGCGACAGGCCACTAGGTGGCGCTGTAAGCGGAAAAATAAGAAAATTGAAATGTAAAAGGACCATCAAACAAAGATGGAAACACCTGAAACGCTGTGTGATGGTAGTACCCTCCCCCGTCTGCAACGTCACCAGGCCTCGCCCCGATCGGCCTGACGCTGGCTCTGCGGCGACAGAGAGTACGGCATCGCTCGTAACTCCCAAACGGTTCGTCGCAGAGCCACGTGCCTTATGTCATCGGAATCCTTGGCTCGAGCCGAACGAGATGCAGGTCTCAGATTGGCTCGTCGCTCTGACGAAATTTTCGGGTATTTGGGATTTTGTCGAAAACCTTCTTTTGCAAACTAGCGGCAGGTATTTGGCCCAGTCCCACCCAGATCAGCACAGAATGCTTCTCTGGAGTCTGACTGTCAATAATCATCCAAAAAAAGTGGAAATTTCCATTCACCTTGGCGAGGGGACCTCAAAATGTGCCAAGGTGGTGTGGCCGAGGTGGCTCAAATGGCTATAACTCCAGGAAGGAGTGAGATCCCTTCACCCAAATCGGCACACCTGTGCAGGGGCTCAGTCAGCGGTCAGGTGTAAAAGGGCGCTGCGACAGGCCACTAGGTGGCACTGTAAGCGGAAAAATAAGAAAAATGAAATGTAAAAGGACCATCAAACAAAGATGGAAACACCTGAAACGCTGTGTGATGGTAGTACCCTCCCCCGTCTGCAACGTCACCGGGCCTCGCCCCGATCGGCCTGACGCTGGCTCTGCAGCGACAGAGAGTACGGCATCGCTCGTAACTCCCAAACGGTTCGTCGCAAAGCCACGTGCCTTATGTCATCGGAATCCTTGGCTCGAGCCGAACGAGATGCAGGTCTCAGATTGGCTCGTCGCTCTGACGAAATTTTCGGGTATTTGGGATTTTGTCGAAAACCTTCTTTTGCAAACTAGCGGCAGGTATTTGGCCCAGTCCCACCCAGATCAGCACAGAATGCTTCTCTGGAGTCTGACTGTCAATAATCATCCAAAAAAAGTGGAAATTTCCATTCACCTTGGCGAGGGGACCTCAAAACGTGCCAAGGTGGTGTGGCCGAGGTGGCTCAAATGGCTATAACTCCAGGAAGGAGTGAGATCCCTTCACCCAAATCGGCACACCTGTGCAGGGGCTCAGTCAGCGGTCAGGTGTAAAAGGGCGCTGCGACAGGCCACTAGGTGGCGCTGTAAGCGGAAAAATAAGAAAATTGAAATGTAAAAGGACCATCAAACAAAGATGGAAACACCTGAAACGCTGTGTGATGGTAGTACCCTCCCCCGTCTGCAACGTCACTGGGCCTCGCCCCGATCGGCCTGACGCTGGCTCTGCGGCGACAGAGAGTACGGCATCGCTCGTAACTCCCAAACGGTTCGTCGCAGAGCCACGTGCCTTATGTCATCGGAATCCTTGGCTCGAGCCGAACGAGATGCAGGTCTCAGATTGGCTCGTCGCTCTGACGAAATTTTCGGGTATTTGGGATTTTGTCGAAAACCTTCTTTTGCAAACTAGCGGCAGGTATTTGGCCCAGTCCCACCCAGATCAGCACAGAATGCTTCTCTGTAGTCTGACTGTCAATAATCATCCAAAAAAAGTGGAAATTTCCATTCACCTTGGCGAGGGGACCTCAAAACGTGCCAAGGTGGTGTGGCCGAGGTGGCTAAAATGGCTATAACTCCAGGAAGGAGTGAGATCCCTTCACCCAAATCGGCACACCTGTGCAGGGGCTCAGTCAGCGGTCAGGTGTAAAAGGGCGCTGCGACAGGCCACTAGGTGGCGCTGTAAGCGGAAAAATAAGAAAATTGAAATGTAAAAGGACCATCAAACAAAGATGGAAACACCTGAAACGCTGTGTGATGGTAGTACCCTCCCCCGTCTGCAACGTCACCGGGCCTCGCCCCGATCGGCCTGACGCTGGCTCTGCGGCGACAGAGAGTACGGCATCGCTCGTAACTCCCAAACGGTTCGTCGCAGAGCCACGTGCCTTATGCCTAGGTGTAAAAGGGCGCTGCGACAGGCCACTAGGTGGCGCTGTAAGCGGAAAAATAAGAAAATTGAAATGTAAAAGGACCATCAAACAAAGATGGAAACACCTGAAACGCTGTGTGATGGTAGTACCCTCCCCCGTCTGCAACGTCACCGGGCCTCGCCCCGATCGGCCTGACGCTGGCTCTGCGGCGACAGAGAGTACGGCATCGCTCGTAACTCCCAAACGGTTCGTCGCAGAGCCACGTGCCTTATGTCATCGGAATCCTTGGCTCGAGCCGAACGAGATGCAGGTCTCAGATTGGCTCGTCGCTCTGACGAAATTTTCGGATATTTGGGATTTTGTCGAAAACCTTCTTTTGCAAACTAGCGGCAGGTATTTGGCCCAGTCCCACCCAGATCAGCACAGAATGCTTCTCTGGAGTCTGACTGTCAATAATCATCCAAAAAAAGTGGAAATTTCCATTCACCTTGGCGAGGGGACCTCAAAACGTGCCAAGGTGGTGTGGCCGAGGTGGCTCAAATGGCTATAACTCCAGGAAGGAGTGAGATCCCTTCACCCAAATCAGCACACCTGTGCAGGGGCTCAGTCAGCGTTCAGGTGTAAAAGGGCGCTGCGACAGGCCACTAGGTGGCGCTGTAAGCGGAAAAATAAGAAAATTGAAATGTAAAAGGACCATCAAACAAAGATGGAAACACCTGAAACGCTGTGTGATGGTAGTACCCTCCCCCGTCTGCAACGTCACCAGGCCTCGCCCCGATCGGCCTGACGCTGGCTCTGCGGCGACAGAGAGTACGGCATCGCTCGTAACTCCCAAACGGTTCGTCGCAGAGCCACGTGCCTTATGTCATCGGAATCCTTGGCTCGAGCCGAACGAGATGCAGGTCTCAGATTGGCTCGTCGCTCTGACGAAATTTTCGGGTATTTGGGATTTTGTCGAAAACCTTCTTTTGCAAACTAGCGGCAGGTATTTGGCCCAGTCCCACCCAGATCAGCACAGAATGCTTCTCTGGAGTCTGACTGTCAATAATCATCCAAAAAAAGTGGAAATTTCCATTCACCTTGGCGAGGGGACCTCAAAATGTGCCAAGGTGGTGTGGCCGAGGTGGCTCAAATGGCTATAACTCCAGGAAGGAGTGAGATCCCTTCACCCAAATCGGCACACCTGTGCAGGGGCTCAGTCAGCGGTCAGGTGTAAAAGGGCGCTGCGACAGGCCACTAGGTGGCACTGTAAGCGGAAAAATAAGAAAAATGAAATGTAAAAGGACCATCAAACAAAGATGGAAACACCTGAAACGCTGTGTGATGGTAGTACCCTCCCCCGTCTGCAACGTCACCGGGCCTCGCCCCGATCGGCCTGACGCTGGCTCTGCAGCGACAGAGAGTACGGCATCGCTCGTAACTCCCAAACGGTTCGTCGCAAAGCCACGTGCCTTATGTCATCGGAATCCTTGGCTCGAGCCGAACGAGATGCAGGTCTCAGATTGGCTCGTCGCTCTGACGAAATTTTCGGGTATTTGGGATTTTGTCGAAAACCTTCTTTTGCAAACTAGCGGCAGGTATTTGGCCCAGTCCCACCCAGATCAGCACAGAATGCTTCTCTGGAGTCTGACTGTCAATAATCATCCAAAAAAAGTGGAAATTTCCATTCACCTTGGCGAGGGGACCTCAAAACGTGCCAAGGTGGTGTGGCCGAGGTGGCTCAAATGGCTATAACTCCAGGAAGGAGTGAGATCCCTTCACCCAAATCGGCACACCTGTGCAGGGGCTCAGTCAGCGGTCAGGTGTAAAAGGGCGCTGCGACAGGCCACTAGGTGGCGCTGTAAGCGGAAAAATAAGAAAATTGAAATGTAAAAGGACCATCAAACAAAGATGGAAACACCTGAAACGCTGTGTGATGGTAGTACCCTCCCCCGTCTGCAACGTCACTGGGCCTCGCCCCGATCGGCCTGACGCTGGCTCTGCGGCGACAGAGAGTACGGCATCGCTCGTAACTCCCAAACGGTTCGTCGCAGAGCCACGTGCCTTATGTCATCGGAATCCTTGGCTCGAGCCGAACGAGATGCAGGTCTCAGATTGGCTCGTCGCTCTGACGAAATTTTCGGGTATTTGGGATTTTGTCGAAAACCTTCTTTTGCAAACTAGCGGCAGGTATTTGGCCCAGTCCCACCCAGATCAGCACAGAATGCTTCTCTGTAGTCTGACTGTCAATAATCATCCAAAAAAAGTGGAAATTTCCATTCACCTTGGCGAGGGGACCTCAAAACGTGCCAAGGTGGTGTGGCCGAGGTGGCTAAAATGGCTATAACTCCAGGAAGGAGTGAGATCCCTTCACCCAAATCGGCACACCTGTGCAGGGGCTCAGTCAGCGGTCAGGTGTAAAAGGGCGCTGCGACAGGCCACTAGGTGGCGCTGTAAGCGGAAAAATAAGAAAATTGAAATGTAAAAGGACCATCAAACAAAGATGGAAACACCTGAAACGCTGTGTGATGGTAGTACCCTCCCCCGTCTGCAACGTCACCGGGCCTCGCCCCGATCGGCCTGACGCTGGCTCTGCGGCGACAGAGAGTACGGCATCGCTCGTAACTCCCAAACGGTTCGTCGCAGAGCCACGTGCCTTATGCCTAGGTGTAAAAGGGCGCTGCGACAGGCCACTAGGTGGCGCTGTAAGCGGAAAAATAAGAAAATTGAAATGTAAAAGGACCATCAAACAAAGATGGAAACACCTGAAACGCTGTGTGATGGTAGTACCCTCCCCCGTCTGCAACGTCACCGGGCCTCGCCCCGATCGGCCTGACGCTGGCTCTGCGGCGACAGAGAGTACGGCATCGCTCGTAACTCCCAAACGGTTCGTCGCAGAGCCACGTGCCTTATGTCATCGGAATCCTTGGCTCGAGCCGAACGAGATGCAGGTCTCAGATTGGCTCGTCGCTCTGACGAAATTTTCGGATATTTGGGATTTTGTCGAAAACCTTCTTTTGCAAACTAGCGGCAGGTATTTGGCCCAGTCCCACCCAGATCAGCACAGAATGCTTCTCTGGAGTCTGACTGTCAATAATCATCCAAAAAAAGTGGAAATTTCCATTCACCTTGGCGAGGGGACCTCAAAACGTGCCAAGGTGGTGTGGCCGAGGTGGCTCAAATGGCTATAACTCCAGGAAGGAGTGAGATCCCTTCACCCAAATCAGCACACCTGTGCAGGGGCTCAGTCAGCGTTCAGGTGTAAAAGGGCGCTGCGACAGGCCACTAGGTGGCGCTGTAAGCGGAAAAATAAGAAAATTGAAATGTAAAAGGACCATCAAACAAAGATGGAAACACCTGAAACGCTGTGTGATGGTAGTACCCTCCCCTGTCTGCAACGTCACCGGGCCTCGCCCCGATCGGCCTGACGCTGGCTCTGCGGCGACAGAGAGTACGGCATCGCTCGTAACTCCCAAACGGTTCGTCGCAGAGCCACGTGCCTTATGTCATCAGAATCCTTGGCTCGAGCCGAACGAGATGCAGGTCTCAGATTGGCTTGTCGCTCTGACGAAATTTTCGGGTATTTGGGATTTTGTCGAAAACCTTCTTTTGCAAACTAGCGGCAGGTATTTGGCCCAGTCCCACCCAGATCAGCACAGAATGCTTCTCTGGAGTCTGACTGTCAATAATCATCCAAAAAAAGTGGAAATTTCCATTCACCTTGGCGAGGGGACCTCAAAACGTGCCAAGGTGGTGTGGCCGAGGTGGCTCAAATGGCTATAACTCCAGGAAGGAGTGAGATCCCTTCACCCAAATTGGCACACCTGTGCAGGGGCTCAGTCAGCGGTCAGGTGTAAAAGGGCGCTGCGACAGGCCACTAGGTGGCGCTGTAAGCGGAAAAATAAGAAAATTGAAATGTAAAAGGACCATCAAACAAAGATGGAAACACCTGAAATGCTGTGTGATGGTAGTACCCTCCCCCGTCTGCAACGTCACCGGGCCTCGCCCCGATCGGCCTGACGCTGGCTCTGCGGCGACAGAGAGTACGGCATCGCTCGTAACTCCCAAACGGTTCGTCGCAGAGCCACGTGCCTTATGTCATCGGAATCCTTGGCTCGAGCCGAACGAGACGCAGGTCTCAGATTGGCTCGTCGCTCTGACGAAATTTTCGGGTATTTGGGATTTTGTCGAAAACCTTCTTTTGCAAACTAGCGGCAGGTATTTGGCCCAGTCCCACCCAGATCAGCACAGAATGCTTCTCTGGAGTCTGACTGTCAATAATCATCCAAAAAAAGTGGAAATTTCCATTCACCTTGGCGAGGGGACCTCAAAACGTGCCAAGGTGGTGTGGCCGAGGTGGCTCAAATGGCTATAACTCCAGGAAGGAGTGAGATCCCTTCACCCAAATTGGCACACCTGTGCAGGGGCTCAGTCAGCGGTCAGGTGTAAAAGGGCGCTGCGACAGGCCACTAGGTGGCGCTGTAAGCGGAAAAATAAGAAAATTGAAATGTAAAAGGACCATCAAACAAAGATGGAAACACCTGAAATGCTGTGTGATGGTAGTACCCTCCCCCGTCTGCAACGTCACCGGGCCTCGCCCCGATCGGCCTGACGCTGGCTCTGCGGCGACAGAGAGTACGGCATCGCTCGTAACTCCCAAACGGTTCGTCGCAGAGCCACGTGCCTTATGTCATCGGAATCCTTGGCTCGAGCCGAACGAGACGCAGGTCTCAGATTGGCTCGTCGCTCTGACGAAATTTTCGGGTATTTGGGATTTTGTCGAAAACCTTCTTTTGCAAACTAGCGGCAGGTATTTGGCCCAGTCCCACCCAGATCAGCACAGAATGCTTCTCTGGAGTCTGACTGTCAATAATCATCCAAAAAAAGTGGAAATTTCCATTCACCTTGGCGAGGGGACCTCAAAACGTGCCAAGGTGGTGTGGCCGAGGTGGCTCAAATGGCTATAACTCCAGGAAGGAGTGAGATCCCTTCACCCAAATCGGCACACCTGTGCAGGGGCTCAGTCAGCGGTCAGGTGTAAAAGGGCGCTGCGACAGGCCACTAGGTGGCGCTGTAAGCGGAAAAGAACTAATATGATTTGAAAAAGCACAACGAAAAACAAACATGGAGACAGCTACAGCTAGGCTGCAGTCAATCCAATTGACTTGCAAAGTGAGGTCTGTGCAAAATTCGAACTAAACCACACACCAGGGACCGATATTTCAAGAGCGTAAGTGATTTTGTTTCATGAGCTCAAAACACATACCCAGCATGTGGCAGGGCTCATCATTCTGAAACTAAAGAGTAACTGAGATAGATCTTTCTGCTTTGTTTCACCAGTTAATTCAGGGGAGAGCGCGAACGCAGTCCCCCACTACCATAAATTATGCAGTCGAGATTCCCACATTTGGGGAATTCGCAGGGGTCAGCATGGCCGTAGTGCAATGGACAAGCCTCGCCCTGGGTGAACCGCCTTCTTGATCATGGTGTCTCCCCTGCCAGGTAAGTATGAAGACCCAGGCGGCCAGCCAGAGGTACAATTTGCGTCTCTACCATCCTCACCAATGGTTAGCCCTCCGTAAACCCCAACAAAGGAAGGATGGGCGACTTCCATTACTGGCCTGGAAACTGCTTCCCAACGCTGGTTTTAGTTGACTCCCTTTAACCAAACACACCGAATTCGATACATCACCTCGTCAGTGAAAGACTCCGAGACCTCAGGTGGGAGCATCGTTAGTGGAAGAGTCCAACACCTCAGGGGGGTGCCTCAGAAGAGAGTCCGCAATAAACCACA
>NW_026774994.1:0-2000 GCF_963082965.1 Carassius carassius
GGAACCGCGCTCAAAGAACAATGATGACAAACAGCATAGCTAAAAGCTAAAGCTAAGAAGCAAAGCTAAAAGCTAAAAGCTGGCATGACTGATAGCAAAAGCAAAGCTAAAACTAAAAGCAGGCATGACTAATAGCAGAAGCATAGCTAAAAACTAAAAGCAGAATTTTATGGTGTCCTGAGTATTTAAACTGGCCTGTTGGCCACACCTCAAATGTTGTCTTGACCAATCAGATATTGTCTTGGCTCGGGGTATCATAAATCATATGTTATCTTATCAAGCACATGGTCCGAATTTTCCCGCTCTTGCAGGGTCTAATTTTGGACATGATTCCTATAACAAGAATATGATACATTTGACAACATGAATATGTATCCTTAAGCTATCCAATAGTTATTAAAAGACATACACAATAAGGGATTATAAACATGATAGTCAAATGTGTGGGTTACACATAAATGAATATGGAGTGAAGCGATGGACTGATATTCATTTATAAGTCTTTTTGTGTTCATCTTGGTCCATATATATGTAGAAAAGACAGTTTCTGTGTCATTATCTTTTGACAAAGATTTCTGTGGAGACCAGAGGTTCAAAGCCCCCCGAATTGAAATTGTCAATAATTGTTCTAGTGGTGTTAATGTTGAAAGCTGTACTGTGAAAGCATTGGTTGGTTGGTTATCTTGCTTGGTACTTGTGGCACAGAATGTTTTATGACTTCCTGTTGGCTTACTGAGGAATTCGGCTCGTGTTTCAACCACAGTCCTAATCAACTCTTTAATTTGTCTGATTCGAGTCAGATCGGCTACACTGTACAGGTAATATACTTGCCATACAATTGCCAATTTGTATATTGTCATCCCTTACCTACTTATTTGTATTTTTTTGTATTTTATTCTTTTATTATGTATTTTTTTGGTTCTGTCGCTTTCATTCTGTTGTACTGCGGAGCTTCTATCACGAAAACAAATTCCTCATATCTGTAAACATACCTGGCAATAAAGCTCATTCTGATTCTGATCAGGTACTGTCAGGATGAGCAGAGACTCGCAAGTGGATCGTTTCTTTTTATTCAGTAGCATTAAAACATGCATGATTTCATTTTATTTACTTTATTAACAAATGTATATGTGTATTAGCAGTGTTTGCACAAGTTAAAGAAGTTGTTACCATAAACATGCTGTTTATTTCAATCGATGTTGTCACAGTGTCTGGTCTGTGTATCCCTGGGTGTCCACCAGTGATGCGCGGGTTGATCCAAAATGAGTGGGTGCCTGCGGTCGCCCGCGGTTGCCCGCGGTTATGAGTCATCCAAAAATATTTGTAAGGATATTCGGGTCGCGGTCGGTCGGGTCCTTTGAAATAAAAATGTCAATTAAACCTTTGTCATTTATATAGTACTAGACACATTTTTTAAATACATAGGCCTACACTTTATTGGCTGAATAACTGGCATGAAGATGACGCACGAACTCAGTCTGCACGTAGAGATGGAGGCAGCAAAGAAGACTGCATGGGGAGCAATGTAGCTGTTTTTGGTAAAACATGATTTTGATGACTTCATTAAGTTTTGTTTTATAGAAAACTCTTTTTAAAAGATTTTCATTTTGTATAAATTGTATCTTAATTTTGATCAAAGTTTTATCAATCAGTTGCCCGTATTTAATAAATAAGAAGCAAATATATAGCCTAGCAGACAATGTAATAAGGCGCCGGCAAGATCACTTGCATTGCATGTGAACTGAGGGCACCAAAACTCAGCTTGTGCCTCACAGATTTGAGAAATATATGCTATATATTACAGAAAGCTTGAAATGTCTTCTTTTAAAAGAAAATATTCAAACCAAAAGAAAATGGGCTACTCTCTGATGATGTAATCCATATGAAATGTGCATTTCTCTCTGGCGTTCATGGCGAGCCTGCATTGTCAGCTTCATCTTTGCAGCGACACAGAAAACACCAGTTTATTACTAAACAATTAAATGTCTCCTTGCATATTT
>NW_026774995.1:0-37746 GCF_963082965.1 Carassius carassius
GAAAGCAGTGGGAATACCTTTCAGGCCCTGCCGTGCCAAGGGTACGCAGGTTTTATCTTTTACCAAAGATCCACAAAGAAAGAAAAAAATGGAGCCTGCCGGGTAAAATACCACCCGGCAGGCCCATTGTATCGGATTGCAATAGCGAAACGTACAACACCGCAGAATTCATCGAGTACCACTTGAACCCTATTTCACAAAAGCATCCAAGCTATTTGAGAGACACGTATGACTTCATTGAGAAGACTAAAGACCTGAGGATTCCCACCGACGCCCTGCTCTTCACAATCGATGTCGACAGTCTCTACACGAACATCGAGACGGAGGCAGGATTGTCGGCCGTACGAGGGTGCATGAATAAATTTCCCCATGGCAGTAGACCCGATGAGTATATCTTGAAACTACTGGAGATTAATTTGACCAAAAATGACTTTGAGTTTGATTCGAAATTCTTCCTCCAAACCAAGGGTACTGCCATGGGTAAGAAATTCGCACCCTCGTACGCCAACATTTTCATGGCGCACTGGGAACAGACCGCGCTGGCGACGGCCATTTTGAAACCGTTTGCCTATTACCGATTTTTGGATGACATTTGGGGTGTCTGGGAGCATTCGAGAGAAGAGTTTATTAAATTTATTGAGCATCTGAACACACATCAGAAATCAATTACAGTGAAGTATGAATTGGACAGTAAAGAAGTTAACTTTTTGGATGTGATCACTTATAAAGGCACTAAATTTGAGGAGAAAAACAAACTGGACTACCGTGTTTACTTTAAGGAGACCGACACTCACTGTCTTCTACACAAAAACAGTTTTCATCCCGGGCATACTTTTAAAGGGATACTGAAATCCCAGCTTTTAAGATTCCATCGAATTTGCTCGGAGGAAGAGGAGTTCGTAAAAGCCACAAAAACACTCTTCGGTGCATTGAAAGATAGAGGATACGGTAGAAGTTTTTTAAGATCCGTCCTCAGAAACTTCCTTAAATCCATAAGTGACCCCAAAGCGCCAACTCAAACGGGTGAAACTAAAATACTTCCCTTGGTGGCTTTTTATTCATTTCAGAGCAAACAACTCAATTTGACTGCTAAACAAAATTTCTCCAAATTTTTAGAAGACACAGAGATTTTACAGAGACATAAACCAATCGCGGCCTACAGAAGGAACAAAAACCTATTAGATATTCTAGTACACAGTAAAGTTAAAAGTAAAAGAACAACCGGGAAACAAAGACCGTGCAAGTACTATCTGGCTCTGAAATGGATAAAAAATGTAACCACGAAGCAAATTTATCAAGTGGACAGAACTCTCTCTCCAGACACCACTAATTGTGTCTACTTGATTTTCTGCACAAAGTGCAACAAACAGTATGTCGGACAGACTAAAAATGAGGTGAGAACAAGAATATACCAGCACACTCACAACATCATCCATAAAATCCACAAGCGCAGGTTTTTGATCCAACATTTCCTATTACATGGCCTCCCCTCTCTTAGAGCTACTATATTACAAACTAACCCTTTGTGGAGTCTAAGGGACAGACTAAGAGCAGAAAGACTTTGGATAAACAGACTCAACACTCTGTATCCAAGAGGACTGAATGAGGCCTAAGAAATGGGGGAGAGCCACTGAGGAGACTTGGATTCTTGTCTTTTGAGATAGTGAGATTATCTATTTATATACATATAGATTATTATTGGTATAGCAACATTATATTCACTGAGGGGAACAACAAAACATCCCCTAACCTTACCCGTCACAGACCCACATGAGGGACTCTGGACTGACTGACCCCTACCATACCTAAAACCTACCCATTCCCCCACTTATGGACACAACCCCACCATCCCTAACCCTACCCTTTCCACCCCCCGACATATAATTTTACCCCACCCATCCTAACCCTACCCATTCTACCCCTAATAAATTACATGGAGAATAACCCCACCGTCCCTAACCCTACCCTTTCCACCCCAAGACACATCATTTTACCCCACCCATCCTAACCCTACCCATTCTACCCCTAATAAATTACATGGAGAAGTATTACCCATAAGTATTAATAATAACTATAAAAACCTTAATAAATAACACTTATTATTATTAAAAAAACAATACTCGTTCATACGTTTAAAAATCTCACTATCTGTGGTTCAACGATAAAAAGACCAAATATATGGGTGGTGCAGCGATGGGCCTAGGCCGTGGGGGCAGGCCTCGGCTGAGTCGGGAGAGCGGCCAGAAGGAGTATTGAAGGACTGCGCATTACCAGAGCTGGACTGTGCTTCAGCTCTTGGATTTTTTCTAATCCTAACCAAGCCCGTGCCTCGCCTCTGGACTCTCTTGTCTTGGTCCGGGGTAGGCCCCACGGCCTGGACCCATTCTCACATTTCAAAACACTTATGAAAATTCATTTATAAGTTCTTAAAGAGATTCATTGGAGATAAAATAGAACAAGGACACCTACTGGAAGGAAGCAAAGTCACGACATACTGTTTTATGAATTCCTAATAGCAACTAAAGGATCTTTTCATAACAACAGCGACTGAACACACAATAAGCTTGATTTTCACAAAAACATCTAATAATTCATATAATACAACTAGTATAAAAAATAAACACATAAACCTCCCTAGATGCAATCACTGGAACATCATGCTACAAGATGGTGGACTTGAAAGACTAGGTCTCAAAACGGTGGATCACAGGAAATTAAGACAGCTATATATACAGACAATCAATTAATTTGATGGAAATTGAAGTAATTGGATACACCTGGAACACAATCCAACAACTTAATTACTCATACATCTTAATGTGGTTGCAAATTAATATCAATAAAGACAGAACTCCATGATTTAACGATGCATTTTATAAAAAAATACACCCTAAATAAACATTTTTATTGATTACAATACTATACAAAGCTAAGACAATTCTCAAATAACCAAAGCAGAGATTTGTTTACAGATTTGGACATGTACACCACCAAAAGAGAATGATGATATAAGAAAACAGAGCCCAGGGGCAGAAACAGCATGTTTACAGTTGAATACAATCTTTCAATCGACTCACATTTGAAGATAAAACAACTGGAAATTATATAAAGTATCCATACAATGTTCCAGTCTAGTGTACTACAGTTTAACATAGGGAGAAATAGTATTTCCGGTATCGCGATCGAGTGCAGCGTTCTAAAAACACAAAAAGCACATGATGCGATGCAGAATGAATAAAGGAATTTTTTGATACCTTTATTTCCGAAATTCGTATTTATAAACATATATTAATTCATATTTTTCGGGATCGCGATTGAGCGCAGCGCTTTAAAAACATAAAAAACACATGATGTGATGCAGAATGAATAAAGGAATTTTTTGATACCTTTATTGGCAAAAATTGTATTTATAAACATATATTTATTCAGGTTTTTGTGAAAAATCGGCAAGGGGAGGAGTCGCAGGAAGATGACGTCGCTGCAGACGATAAATAGTAGCGGGGGCGAGCTCACAGCCATTCGTTCCGAATCGCTCGAGCCGTCAACATCTGACTCTCGTGTTTATGGTTGCAAATCAATAGATAAAGATACTCTACGACGCTTTTTACTGTAGCTAGCCTGAAGAAGAAGTGATCACACTTCGAAACGTCGCAGAGGCACAGAAAAAGCGTCTGTTTCAAATAGAGGAATTCCTTTTTCTTTCAACTTTTTCATCTTACAATTTCATTTGAAAAAGACATTTTGTTTTTATATTTATTTCTATTTCTCATCATTTTTTTACTGACTTCCTACCTCTCACAAAGCGGAGATGTATGATTATCAGGAATACAGACAGAGGGGCGAAACACCTCGCACACGTATTCACTTAAATAATCCTCCAGCTTATAGGGGAAGGGAGTTTTACTCTAAATCATATGTAGCACAACAAAGAGAGAACAGTCCCCAATATCCAAGACGGTGGGAGAATAGGGACCCTAGATATAGGGATTTCCAGCAGAACGCCCGTCGTGGATGGAATGGGAGCGCTCTCTTCGACGCACGCACACAGGCCACTCTACCACACAGGGGGTCTAGAAACACGGGCAGGGGCGGACGCCGCCTGCCTACAATCTTTGACTTTGTTCAAAAAGAAATAAACACAAGAAATGACAAATCTACCGAATATGACAAAACTTACACCGGACGTGACAACAGAAACACTAAACTCGACCCTATAAACGCCAACCGTGACCTCAGATATAATAATACAAATAGAACAAATATCAGACAACGAGAATCATTACAGATCATTCCTGAAGACGATTATAGAGATAGGATCTACGATCAGTTTGATGAAAGAGACGCAATGCTGAGGAGACGGGACCAGTTGGTGCTTCAACTGAATCAGGCAAAACAGAAAAACAATACCAAAAAAAACAGAAAGGGTCGTAACAAAAATAAAAACAAAAACAGTGTCGGCATTTTGATAGAACCTGAGTACCCACAACATGAGAGAGTTTCATCCAGATTCGACAGAAATATCTCTGAGAATCTTACAAGTAGTGATCTCAACAGATTTAACAACCAGCAGAGATACAATGTGGATACCGACAGGTTCTATCGATATACAAACAGAAATGACCAACACGGCACTGGGGACAGAGTTAGACTAGAACGGTACACAGAGTACGATGATCAGGACTCTGAACCATTAGACCCCAGAGCAAGACGTGAGGTCTACTATAACTCTGCTCGACCCACGGCCAGAATGACTTATAAAAAAAACTCACACAACACATACGACACACAAAGGGATAGAGGGAACGGTTTCCTCCCCAGAAACAACAACAACAGGGGGAGAGAGCGTCAAAAAGAATCTAATAAAGATAGAAACCCTGATTATATACCTCCTTCGCCCAGGTTAAAGCTCACCATGAAACTAATGTATGAGCTGATACGTGCTGTGCACCATTTACATAATGTAACGACCAAAATCAAAGATAACACACCTACTGGGTTCCGAAAAATGGCACAGTTTCTGATTGATACCATTAAACCAGCTGCCCCTTCTAAAAAAACAGAGGAGCTGTTAGAGGGTAACGCCAGAAACTGGCTACATAATACCCAGCTTATTTTAGAGGAACACTACGAGGCCCACACACATGAGGTCCTATTAGAATTAAAAGAAAGAACCAATCAAGCGGATTGGAGACAAGCATTTGAGGTGGCTTCAAACTGGGCGAGAAAAAACTTCCGTGAGAGACTGAACGAAGAGGTGCTTGAAAAAGTGGAGGCCCTCTATGTTGTACAAATGAACACTGAAGCACAAACACACACGGGCACTAATAGACAAACGGAGACCGTAGTACAACAGATAACAAGACGGGAGAGGATTACTGTGGACGCACAGACCTCACCGTTGAACGTACCAGATCTGACACACACCCCTACTGGGAGGGGGGATTGGTCGTTCGATGCGGATGAGAACCCTCCAGAAGAGCCTCGACCACTTACACCTACGTCCACACCCGCCCGACACCAAGAGCCCCTGGAGCAGAGAACCCTCAGAAGGGGTATCACTCAGGTATTGGTGGATTTAGAAACATTGAACGAACCTGAGAGAGAGACGGTGGTTGAGGAAAGGGATCAGACAGGGGCAGTTAACCCTAATATAGAGACACCAGAAAGAGTTTTAAATCAAAAAGGGCACGCGGTCGTGATAGATGATAATATAACCCCCCAGAAACATGTCGAGAAGAGAAAGCACACAGATGTCAGACCGCCGATCTCAAAACCGTCTCTCACCAGGCTCATGGCTTCGCCTTTCCTCTTTTCCGAAGACTCGGAGGAGTCTGAAGGGGCCTTGGCCCCGTGCTCGGCACTCTCGCAGTTTTTAAAAGAGGGACGGAGAGTGATAGAGGAAGGGAGTGAGACCGACTCAGAAGGAGAAAATCGGGGTAGCCGCGTGCTGAATCAAGCCCTTCCTGAGGAACAGGAGAGATCCGAGCCTGTGAACACAACGAATAGACACATAAACACAAACAGGAAAAACCAAGATTGGAGTCTAACCCTCCAAAAGAAGTATGTAATAATAGGGGACTCCAATGTTTCTAAAATTAGAAATTTAAATCATGCAAACCTACAGATAGACAGCTTCCCAGGAGCTAAGTTTCAGCATGCGGGTAACCTGATCGAGAAGGCCACCATATCGGTACAGCCTGAGATGGTCATATTCTCCTTCGGTATAAACAACAGAACACAAAGGTGTGTACAGACTACCACCAAGGAAATACAGCGGACGTATAAGATGGCGAGAAACAGATTGCCTAACGCTCGGCTGTATTTCCCGATCATCAATTACTCAGAACTACTGGTGTGGGAAGAAAGAACGCACCTGGATGGAGTAAACGAGTACATAAGAGAAACATTAATGTACCTAGAACAATTACCACATGACAGGTTCAAAGTGGGGCAGGATTTAATCCACTGGACCACAGAGACCGCCAAGGCCATTCTGGAACACTGGGCGCACCAGTTAAACTGGCCGGGTCCATCAGGCAAATAAACAGCACCGAGAAACTCATAGTGAATCTGACCGCTTCATTCCATCTCACAAAAACACAAGAATCACTCTTACTGAAAGGTCTGTCATTCGTACCGGCACCTAGAAATTTGAAAACGTTGAAGATCGAGTTACTAAAAGATTTACAAAAATACCACAGGAGGATCAAATTAGAGGCCTTCTTTGAGAAAAAGAAAAAAACGAAAGAAAAGACCCCCTTCACCCTCGGATCGGAGTGGACACCTCCTCTCTCCAGACTTCCCACGCAGGTCCATAAGATCATCGACGCCGACCTACAGGCGTTCCGACATCTGCACTGGAACTGGAGAGAGGAACCTAATCTGACCCGAGAAGAAGAAAGGGCCCTCAGTCTCCTCAAAAACAATACAGATATCGTCATCAAGCAAGCCGATAAAGGCAACGCTGTTGTACTTTTAGATAAAAAAGACTATTTGTGGGAGGGAATGAAGCAGTTAGAGAACACGGATCATTATACTCCTCTCGATAAACCTATCTACCCACAAACCAAACTTGAGGTGGGAGAGATACTTGAGGAGATGCACGATAGAAGGATCATCAATAGAAAGCAGTGGGAATACCTTTCAGGCCCTGCCGTGCCAAGGGTACGCAGGTTTTATCTTTTACCAAAGATCCACAAAGAAAGAAAAAAATGGAGCCTGCCGGGTAAAATACCACCCGGCAGGCCCATTGTATCGGATTGCAATAGCGAAACGTACAACACCGCAGAATTCATCGAGTACCACTTGAACCCTATTTCACAAAAGCATCCAAGCTATTTGAGAGACACGTATGACTTCATTGAGAAGACTAAAGACCTGAGGATTCCCACCGACGCCCTGCTCTTCACAATCGATGTCGACAGTCTCTACACGAACATCGAGACGGAGGCAGGATTGTCGGCCGTACGAGGGTGCATGAATAAATTTCCCCATGGCAGTAGACCCGATGAGTATATCTTGAAACTACTGGAGATTAATTTGACCAAAAATGACTTTGAGTTTGATTCGAAATTCTTCCTCCAAACCAAGGGTACTGCCATGGGTAAGAAATTCGCACCCTCGTACGCCAACATTTTCATGGCGCACTGGGAACAGACCGCGCTGGCGACGGCCATTTTGAAACCGTTTGCCTATTACCGATTTTTGGATGACATTTGGGGTGTCTGGGAGCATTCGAGAGAAGAGTTTATTAAATTTATTGAGCATCTGAACACACATCAGAAATCAATTACAGTGAAGTATGAATTGGACAGTAAAGAAGTTAACTTTTTGGATGTGATCACTTATAAAGGCACTAAATTTGAGGAGAAAAACAAACTGGACTACCGTGTTTACTTTAAGGAGACCGACACTCACTGTCTTCTACACAAAAACAGTTTTCATCCCGGGCATACTTTTAAAGGGATACTGAAATCCCAGCTTTTAAGATTCCATCGAATTTGCTCGGAGGAAGAGGAGTTCGTAAAAGCCACAAAAACACTCTTCGGTGCATTGAAAGATAGAGGATACGGTAGAAGTTTTTTAAGATCCGTCCTCAGAAACTTCCTTAAATCCATAAGTGACCCCAAAGCGCCAACTCAAACGGGTGAAACTAAAATACTTCCCTTGGTGGCTTTTTATTCATTTCAGAGCAAACAACTCAATTTGACTGCTAAACAAAATTTCTCCAAATTTTTAGAAGACACAGAGATTTTACAGAGACATAAACCAATCGCGGCCTACAGAAGGAACAAAAACCTATTAGATATTCTAGTACACAGTAAAGTTAAAAGTAAAAGAACAACCGGGAAACAAAGACCGTGCAAGTACTATCTGGCTCTGAAATGGATAAAAAATGTAACCACGAAGCAAATTTATCAAGTGGACAGAACTCTCTCTCCAGACACCACTAATTGTGTCTACTTGATTTTCTGCACAAAGTGCAACAAACAGTATGTCGGACAGACTAAAAATGAGGTGAGAACAAGAATATACCAGCACACTCACAACATCATCCATAAAATCCACAAGCGCAGGTTTTTGATCCAACATTTCCTATTACATGGCCTCCCCTCTCTTAGAGCTACTATATTACAAACTAACCCTTTGTGGAGTCTAAGGGACAGACTAAGAGCAGAAAGACTTTGGATAAACAGACTCAACACTCTGTATCCAAGAGGACTGAATGAGGCCTAAGAAATGGGGGAGAGCCACTGAGGAGACTTGGATTCTTGTCTTTTGAGATAGTGAGATTATCTATTTATATACATATAGATTATTATTGGTATAGCAACATTATATTCACTGAGGGGAACAACAAAACATCCCCTAACCTTACCCGTCACAGACCCACATGAGGGACTCTGGACTGACTGACCCCTACCATACCTAAAACCTACCCATTCCCCCACTTATGGACACAACCCCACCATCCCTAACCCTACCCTTTCCACCCCCCGACATATAATTTTACCCCACCCATCCTAACCCTACCCATTCTACCCCTAATAAATTACATGGAGAATAACCCCACCGTCCCTAACCCTACCCTTTCCACCCCAAGACACATCATTTTACCCCACCCATCCTAACCCTACCCATTCTACCCCTAATAAATTACATGGAGAAGTATTACCCATAAGTATTAATAATAACTATAAAAACCTTAATAAATAACACTTATTATTATTAAAAAAACAATACTCGTTCATACGTTTAAAAATCTCACTATCTGTGGTTCAACGATAAAAAGACCAAATATATGGGTGGTGCAGCGATGGGCCTAGGCCGTGGGGGCAGGCCTCGGCTGAGTCGGGAGAGCGGCCAGAAGGAGTATTGAAGGACTGCGCATTACCAGAGCTGGACTGTGCTTCAGCTCTTGGATTTTTTCTAATCCTAACCAAGCCCGTGCCTCGCCTCTGGACTCTCTTGTCTTGGTCCGGGGTAGGCCCCACGGCCTGGACCCATTCTCACATTTCAAAACACTTATGAAAATTCATTTATAAGTTCTTAAAGAGATTCATTGGAGATAAAATAGAACAAGGACACCTACTGGAAGGAAGCAAAGTCACGACATACTGTTTTATGAATTCCTAATAGCAACTAAAGGATCTTTTCATAACAACAGCGACTGAACACACAATAAGCTTGATTTTCACAAAAACATCTAATAATTCATATAATACAACTAGTATAAAAAATAAACACATAAACCTCCCTAGATGCAATCACTGGAACATCATGCTACAAGATGGTGGACTTGAAAGACTAGGTCTCAAAACGGTGGATCACAGGAAATTAAGACAGCTATATATACAGACAATCAATTAATTTGATGGAAATTGAAGTAATTGGATACACCTGGAACACAATCCAACAACTTAATTACTCATACATCTTAATGTGGTTGCAAATTAATATCAATAAAGACAGAACTCCATGATTTAACGATGCATTTTATAAAAAAATACACCCTAAATAAACATTTTTATTGATTACAATACTATACAAAGCTAAGACAATTCTCAAATAACCAAAGCAGAGATTTGTTTACAGATTTGGACATGTACACCACCAAAAGAGAATGATGATATAAGAAAACAGAGCCCAGGGGCAGAAACAGCATGTTTACAGTTGAATACAATCTTTCAATCGACTCACATTTGAAGATAAAACAACTGGAAATTATATAAAGTATCCATACAATGTTCCAGTCTAGTGTACTACAGTTTAACATAGGGAGAAATAGTATTTCCGGTATCGCGATCGAGTGCAGCGTTCTAAAAACACAAAAAGCACATGATGCGATGCAGAATGAATAAAGGAATTTTTTGATACCTTTATTTCCGAAATTCGTATTTATAAACATATATTAATTCATATTTTTCGGGATCGCGATTGAGCGCAGCGCTTTAAAAACATAAAAAACACATGATGTGATGCAGAATGAATAAAGGAATTTTTTGATACCTTTATTGGCAAAAATTGTATTTATAAACATATATTTATTCAGGTTTTTGTGAAAAATCGGCAAGGGGAGGAGTCGCAGGAAGATGACGTCGCTGCAGACGATAAATAGTAGCGGGGGCGAGCTCACAGCCATTCGTTCCGAATCGCTCGAGCCGTCAACATCTGACTCTCGTGTTTATGGTTGCAAATCAATAGATAAAGATACTCTACGACGCTTTTTACTGTAGCTAGCCTGAAGAAGAAGTGATCACACTTCGAAACGTCGCAGAGGCACAGAAAAAGCGTCTGTTTCAAATAGAGGAATTCCTTTTTCTTTCAACTTTTTCATCTTACAATTTCATTTGAAAAAGACATTTTGTTTTTATATTTATTTCTATTTCTCATCATTTTTTTACTGACTTCCTACCTCTCACAAAGCGGAGATGTATGATTATCAGGAATACAGACAGAGGGGCGAAACACCTCGCACACGTATTCACTTAAATAATCCTCCAGCTTATAGGGGAAGGGAGTTTTACTCTAAATCATATGTAGCACAACAAAGAGAGAACAGTCCCCAATATCCAAGACGGTGGGAGAATAGGGACCCTAGATATAGGGATTTCCAGCAGAACGCCCGTCGTGGATGGAATGGGAGCGCTCTCTTCGACGCACGCACACAGGCCACTCTACCACACAGGGGGTCTAGAAACACGGGCAGGGGCGGACGCCGCCTGCCTACAATCTTTGACTTTGTTCAAAAAGAAATAAACACAAGAAATGACAAATCTACCGAATATGACAAAACTTACACCGGACGTGACAACAGAAACACTAAACTCGACCCTATAAACGCCAACCGTGACCTCAGATATAATAATACAAATAGAACAAATATCAGACAACGAGAATCATTACAGATCATTCCTGAAGACGATTATAGAGATAGGATCTACGATCAGTTTGATGAAAGAGACGCAATGCTGAGGAGACGGGACCAGTTGGTGCTTCAACTGAATCAGGCAAAACAGAAAAACAATACCAAAAAAAACAGAAAGGGTCGTAACAAAAATAAAAACAAAAACAGTGTCGGCATTTTGATAGAACCTGAGTACCCACAACATGAGAGAGTTTCATCCAGATTCGACAGAAATATCTCTGAGAATCTTACAAGTAGTGATCTCAACAGATTTAACAACCAGCAGAGATACAATGTGGATACCGACAGGTTCTATCGATATACAAACAGAAATGACCAACACGGCACTGGGGACAGAGTTAGACTAGAACGGTACACAGAGTACGATGATCAGGACTCTGAACCATTAGACCCCAGAGCAAGACGTGAGGTCTACTATAACTCTGCTCGACCCACGGCCAGAATGACTTATAAAAAAAACTCACACAACACATACGACACACAAAGGGATAGAGGGAACGGTTTCCTCCCCAGAAACAACAACAACAGGGGGAGAGAGCGTCAAAAAGAATCTAATAAAGATAGAAACCCTGATTATATACCTCCTTCGCCCAGGTTAAAGCTCACCATGAAACTAATGTATGAGCTGATACGTGCTGTGCACCATTTACATAATGTAACGACCAAAATCAAAGATAACACACCTACTGGGTTCCGAAAAATGGCACAGTTTCTGATTGATACCATTAAACCAGCTGCCCCTTCTAAAAAAACAGAGGAGCTGTTAGAGGGTAACGCCAGAAACTGGCTACATAATACCCAGCTTATTTTAGAGGAACACTACGAGGCCCACACACATGAGGTCCTATTAGAATTAAAAGAAAGAACCAATCAAGCGGATTGGAGACAAGCATTTGAGGTGGCTTCAAACTGGGCGAGAAAAAACTTCCGTGAGAGACTGAACGAAGAGGTGCTTGAAAAAGTGGAGGCCCTCTATGTTGTACAAATGAACACTGAAGCACAAACACACACGGGCACTAATAGACAAACGGAGACCGTAGTACAACAGATAACAAGACGGGAGAGGATTACTGTGGACGCACAGACCTCACCGTTGAACGTACCAGATCTGACACACACCCCTACTGGGAGGGGGGATTGGTCGTTCGATGCGGATGAGAACCCTCCAGAAGAGCCTCGACCACTTACACCTACGTCCACACCCGCCCGACACCAAGAGCCCCTGGAGCAGAGAACCCTCAGAAGGGGTATCACTCAGGTATTGGTGGATTTAGAAACATTGAACGAACCTGAGAGAGAGACGGTGGTTGAGGAAAGGGATCAGACAGGGGCAGTTAACCCTAATATAGAGACACCAGAAAGAGTTTTAAATCAAAAAGGGCACGCGGTCGTGATAGATGATAATATAACCCCCCAGAAACATGTCGAGAAGAGAAAGCACACAGATGTCAGACCGCCGATCTCAAAACCGTCTCTCACCAGGCTCATGGCTTCGCCTTTCCTCTTTTCCGAAGACTCGGAGGAGTCTGAAGGGGCCTTGGCCCCGTGCTCGGCACTCTCGCAGTTTTTAAAAGAGGGACGGAGAGTGATAGAGGAAGGGAGTGAGACCGACTCAGAAGGAGAAAATCGGGGTAGCCGCGTGCTGAATCAAGCCCTTCCTGAGGAACAGGAGAGATCCGAGCCTGTGAACACAACGAATAGACACATAAACACAAACAGGAAAAACCAAGATTGGAGTCTAACCCTCCAAAAGAAGTATGTAATAATAGGGGACTCCAATGTTTCTAAAATTAGAAATTTAAATCATGCAAACCTACAGATAGACAGCTTCCCAGGAGCTAAGTTTCAGCATGCGGGTAACCTGATCGAGAAGGCCACCATATCGGTACAGCCTGAGATGGTCATATTCTCCTTCGGTATAAACAACAGAACACAAAGGTGTGTACAGACTACCACCAAGGAAATACAGCGGACGTATAAGATGGCGAGAAACAGATTGCCTAACGCTCGGCTGTATTTCCCGATCATCAATTACTCAGAACTACTGGTGTGGGAAGAAAGAACGCACCTGGATGGAGTAAACGAGTACATAAGAGAAACATTAATGTACCTAGAACAATTACCACATGACAGGTTCAAAGTGGGGCAGGATTTAATCCACTGGACCACAGAGACCGCCAAGGCCATTCTGGAACACTGGGCGCACCAGTTAAACTGGCCGGGTCCATCAGGCAAATAAACAGCACCGAGAAACTCATAGTGAATCTGACCGCTTCATTCCATCTCACAAAAACACAAGAATCACTCTTACTGAAAGGTCTGTCATTCGTACCGGCACCTAGAAATTTGAAAACGTTGAAGATCGAGTTACTAAAAGATTTACAAAAATACCACAGGAGGATCAAATTAGAGGCCTTCTTTGAGAAAAAGAAAAAAACGAAAGAAAAGACCCCCTTCACCCTCGGATCGGAGTGGACACCTCCTCTCTCCAGACTTCCCACGCAGGTCCATAAGATCATCGACGCCGACCTACAGGCGTTCCGACATCTGCACTGGAACTGGAGAGAGGAACCTAATCTGACCCGAGAAGAAGAAAGGGCCCTCAGTCTCCTCAAAAACAATACAGATATCGTCATCAAGCAAGCCGATAAAGGCAACGCTGTTGTACTTTTAGATAAAAAAGACTATTTGTGGGAGGGAATGAAGCAGTTAGAGAACACGGATCATTATACTCCTCTCGATAAACCTATCTACCCACAAACCAAACTTGAGGTGGGAGAGATACTTGAGGAGATGCACGATAGAAGGATCATCAATAGAAAGCAGTGGGAATACCTTTCAGGCCCTGCCGTGCCAAGGGTACGCAGGTTTTATCTTTTACCAAAGATCCACAAAGAAAGAAAAAAATGGAGCCTGCCGGGTAAAATACCACCCGGCAGGCCCATTGTATCGGATTGCAATAGCGAAACGTACAACACCGCAGAATTCATCGAGTACCACTTGAACCCTATTTCACAAAAGCATCCAAGCTATTTGAGAGACACGTATGACTTCATTGAGAAGACTAAAGACCTGAGGATTCCCACCGACGCCCTGCTCTTCACAATCGATGTCGACAGTCTCTACACGAACATCGAGACGGAGGCAGGATTGTCGGCCGTACGAGGGTGCATGAATAAATTTCCCCATGGCAGTAGACCCGATGAGTATATCTTGAAACTACTGGAGATTAATTTGACCAAAAATGACTTTGAGTTTGATTCGAAATTCTTCCTCCAAACCAAGGGTACTGCCATGGGTAAGAAATTCGCACCCTCGTACGCCAACATTTTCATGGCGCACTGGGAACAGACCGCGCTGGCGACGGCCATTTTGAAACCGTTTGCCTATTACCGATTTTTGGATGACATTTGGGGTGTCTGGGAGCATTCGAGAGAAGAGTTTATTAAATTTATTGAGCATCTGAACACACATCAGAAATCAATTACAGTGAAGTATGAATTGGACAGTAAAGAAGTTAACTTTTTGGATGTGATCACTTATAAAGGCACTAAATTTGAGGAGAAAAACAAACTGGACTACCGTGTTTACTTTAAGGAGACCGACACTCACTGTCTTCTACACAAAAACAGTTTTCATCCCGGGCATACTTTTAAAGGGATACTGAAATCCCAGCTTTTAAGATTCCATCGAATTTGCTCGGAGGAAGAGGAGTTCGTAAAAGCCACAAAAACACTCTTCGGTGCATTGAAAGATAGAGGATACGGTAGAAGTTTTTTAAGATCCGTCCTCAGAAACTTCCTTAAATCCATAAGTGACCCCAAAGCGCCAACTCAAACGGGTGAAACTAAAATACTTCCCTTGGTGGCTTTTTATTCATTTCAGAGCAAACAACTCAATTTGACTGCTAAACAAAATTTCTCCAAATTTTTAGAAGACACAGAGATTTTACAGAGACATAAACCAATCGCGGCCTACAGAAGGAACAAAAACCTATTAGATATTCTAGTACACAGTAAAGTTAAAAGTAAAAGAACAACCGGGAAACAAAGACCGTGCAAGTACTATCTGGCTCTGAAATGGATAAAAAATGTAACCACGAAGCAAATTTATCAAGTGGACAGAACTCTCTCTCCAGACACCACTAATTGTGTCTACTTGATTTTCTGCACAAAGTGCAACAAACAGTATGTCGGACAGACTAAAAATGAGGTGAGAACAAGAATATACCAGCACACTCACAACATCATCCATAAAATCCACAAGCGCAGGTTTTTGATCCAACATTTCCTATTACATGGCCTCCCCTCTCTTAGAGCTACTATATTACAAACTAACCCTTTGTGGAGTCTAAGGGACAGACTAAGAGCAGAAAGACTTTGGATAAACAGACTCAACACTCTGTATCCAAGAGGACTGAATGAGGCCTAAGAAATGGGGGAGAGCCACTGAGGAGACTTGGATTCTTGTCTTTTGAGATAGTGAGATTATCTATTTATATACATATAGATTATTATTGGTATAGCAACATTATATTCACTGAGGGGAACAACAAAACATCCCCTAACCTTACCCGTCACAGACCCACATGAGGGACTCTGGACTGACTGACCCCTACCATACCTAAAACCTACCCATTCCCCCACTTATGGACACAACCCCACCATCCCTAACCCTACCCTTTCCACCCCCCGACATATAATTTTACCCCACCCATCCTAACCCTACCCATTCTACCCCTAATAAATTACATGGAGAATAACCCCACCGTCCCTAACCCTACCCTTTCCACCCCAAGACACATCATTTTACCCCACCCATCCTAACCCTACCCATTCTACCCCTAATAAATTACATGGAGAAGTATTACCCATAAGTATTAATAATAACTATAAAAACCTTAATAAATAACACTTATTATTATTAAAAAAACAATACTCGTTCATACGTTTAAAAATCTCACTATCTGTGGTTCAACGATAAAAAGACCAAATATATGGGTGGTGCAGCGATGGGCCTAGGCCGTGGGGGCAGGCCTCGGCTGAGTCGGGAGAGCGGCCAGAAGGAGTATTGAAGGACTGCGCATTACCAGAGCTGGACTGTGCTTCAGCTCTTGGATTTTTTCTAATCCTAACAAAAGCATCCAAGCTATTTGAGAGACACGTATGACTTCATTGAGAAGACTAAAGACCTGAGGATTCCCACCGACGCCCTGCTCTTCACAATCGATGTCGACAGTCTCTACACGAACATCGAGACGGAGGCAGGATTGTCGGCCGTACGAGGGTGCATGAATAAATTTCCCCATGGCAGTAGACCCGATGAGTATATCTTGAAACTACTGGAGATTAATTTGACCAAAAATGACTTTGAGTTTGATTCGAAATTCTTCCTCCAAACCAAGGGTACTGCCATGGGTAAGAAATTCGCACCCTCGTACGCCAACATTTTCATGGCGCACTGGGAACAGACCGCGCTGGCGACGGCCATTTTGAAACCGTTTGCCTATTACCGATTTTTGGATGACATTTGGGGTGTCTGGGAGCATTCGAGAGAAGAGTTTATTAAATTTATTGAGCATCTGAACACACATCAGAAATCAATTACAGTGAAGTATGAATTGGACAGTAAAGAAGTTAACTTTTTGGATGTGATCACTTATAAAGGCACTAAATTTGAGGAGAAAAACAAACTGGACTACCGTGTTTACTTTAAGGAGACCGACACTCACTGTCTTCTACACAAAAACAGTTTTCATCCCGGGCATACTTTTAAAGGGATACTGAAATCCCAGCTTTTAAGATTCCATCGAATTTGCTCGGAGGAAGAGGAGTTCGTAAAAGCCACAAAAACACTCTTCGGTGCATTGAAAGATAGAGGATACGGTAGAAGTTTTTTAAGATCCGTCCTCAGAAACTTCCTTAAATCCATAAGTGACCCCAAAGCGCCAACTCAAACGGGTGAAACTAAAATACTTCCCTTGGTGGCTTTTTATTCATTTCAGAGCAAACAACTCAATTTGACTGCTAAACAAAATTTCTCCAAATTTTTAGAAGACACAGAGATTTTACAGAGACATAAACCAATCGCGGCCTACAGAAGGAACAAAAACCTATTAGATATTCTAGTACACAGTAAAGTTAAAAGTAAAAGAACAACCGGGAAACAAAGACCGTGCAAGTACTATCTGGCTCTGAAATGGATAAAAAATGTAACCACGAAGCAAATTTATCAAGTGGACAGAACTCTCTCTCCAGACACCACTAATTGTGTCTACTTGATTTTCTGCACAAAGTGCAACAAACAGTATGTCGGACAGACTAAAAATGAGGTGAGAACAAGAATATACCAGCACACTCACAACATCATCCATAAAATCCACAAGCGCAGGTTTTTGATCCAACATTTCCTATTACATGGCCTCCCCTCTCTTAGAGCTACTATATTACAAACTAACCCTTTGTGGAGTCTAAGGGACAGACTAAGAGCAGAAAGACTTTGGATAAACAGACTCAACACTCTGTATCCAAGAGGACTGAATGAGGCCTAAGAAATGGGGGAGAGCCACTGAGGAGACTTGGATTCTTGTCTTTTGAGATAGTGAGATTATCTATTTATATACATATAGATTATTATTGGTATAGCAACATTATATTCACTGAGGGGAACAACAAAACATCCCCTAACCTTACCCGTCACAGACCCACATGAGGGACTCTGGACTGACTGACCCCTACCATACCTAAAACCTACCCATTCCCCCACTTATGGACACAACCCCACCATCCCTAACCCTACCCTTTCCACCCCCCGACATATAATTTTACCCCACCCATCCTAACCCTACCCATTCTACCCCTAATAAATTACATGGAGAATAACCCCACCGTCCCTAACCCTACCCTTTCCACCCCAAGACACATCATTTTACCCCACCCATCCTAACCCTACCCATTCTACCCCTAATAAATTACATGGAGAAGTATTACCCATAAGTATTAATAATAACTATAAAAACCTTAATAAATAACACTTATTATTATTAAAAAAACAATACTCGTTCATACGTTTAAAAATCTCACTATCTGTGGTTCAACGATAAAAAGACCAAATATATGGGTGGTGCAGCGATGGGCCTAGGCCGTGGGGGCAGGCCTCGGCTGAGTCGGGAGAGCGGCCAGAAGGAGTATTGAAGGACTGCGCATTACCAGAGCTGGACTGTGCTTCAGCTCTTGGATTTTTTCTAATCCTAACCAAGCCCGTGCCTCGCCTCTGGACTCTCTTGTCTTGGTCCGGGGTAGGCCCCACGGCCTGGACCCATTCTCACATTTCAAAACACTTATGAAAATTCATTTATAAGTTCTTAAAGAGATTCATTGGAGATAAAATAGAACAAGGACACCTACTGGAAGGAAGCAAAGTCACGACATACTGTTTTATGAATTCCTAATAGCAACTAAAGGATCTTTTCATAACAACAGCGACTGAACACACAATAAGCTTGATTTTCACAAAAACATCTAATAATTCATATAATACAACTAGTATAAAAAATAAACACATAAACCTCCCTAGATGCAATCACTGGAACATCATGCTACAAGATGGTGGACTTGAAAGACTAGGTCTCAAAACGGTGGATCACAGGAAATTAAGACAGCTATATATACAGACAATCAATTAATTTGATGGAAATTGAAGTAATTGGATACACCTGGAACACAATCCAACAACTTAATTACTCATACATCTTAATGTGGTTGCAAATTAATATCAATAAAGACAGAACTCCATGATTTAACGATGCATTTTATAAAAAAATACACCCTAAATAAACATTTTTATTGATTACAATACTATACAAAGCTAAGACAATTCTCAAATAACCAAAGCAGAGATTTGTTTACAGATTTGGACATGTACACCACCAAAAGAGAATGATGATATAAGAAAACAGAGCCCAGGGGCAGAAACAGCATGTTTACAGTTGAATACAATCTTTCAATCGACTCACATTTGAAGATAAAACAACTGGAAATTATATAAAGTATCCATACAATGTTCCAGTCTAGTGTACTACAGTTTAACATAGGGAGAAATAGTATTTCCGGTATCGCGATCGAGTGCAGCGTTCTAAAAACACAAAAAGCACATGATGTGATGCAGAATGAATAAAGGAATTTTTTGATACCTTTATTTCCGAAATTCGTATTTATAAACATATATTAATTCATATTTTTCGGGATCGCGATTGAGCGCAGCGCTTTAAAAACATAAAAAACACATGATGTGATGCAGAATGAATAAAGGAATTTTTTGATACCTTTATTGGCAAAAATTGTATTTATAAACATATATTTATTCAGGTTTTTGTGAAAAATCGGCAAGGGGAGGAGTCGCAGGAAGATGACGTCGCTGCAGACGATAAATAGTAGCGGGGGCGAGCTCACAGCCATTCGTTCCGAATCGCTCGAGCCGTCAACATCTGACTCTCGTGTTTATGGTTGCAAATCAATAGATAAAGATACTCTACGACGCTTTTTACTGTAGCTAGCCTGAAGAAGAAGTGATCACACTTCGAAACGTCGCAGAGGCACAGAAAAAGTGTCTGTTTCAAATAGAGGAATTCCTTTTTCTTTCAACTTTTTCATCTTACAATTTCATTTGAAAAAGACATTTTGTTTTTATATTTATTTCTATTTCTCATCATTTTTTTACTGACTTCCTACCTCTCACAAAGCGGAGATGTATGATTATCAGGAATACAGACAGAGGGGCGAAACACCTCGCACACGTATTCACTTAAATAATCCTCCAGCTTATAGGGGAAGGGAGTTTTACTCTAAATCATATGTAGCACAACAAAGAGAGAACAGTCCCCAATATCCAAGACGGTGGGAGAATAGGGACCCTAGATATAGGGATTTCCAGCAGAACGCCCGTCGTGGATGGAATGGGAGCGCTCTCTTCGACGCACGCACACAGGCCACTCTACCACACAGGGGGTCTAGAAACACGGGCAGGGGCGGACGCCGCCTGCCTACAATCTTTGACTTTGTTCAAAAAGAAATAAACACAAGAAATGACAAATCTACCGAATATGACAAAACTTACACCGGACGTGACAACAGAAACACTAAACTCGACCCTATAAACGCCAACCGTGACCTCAGATATAATAATACAAATAGAACAAATATCAGACAACGAGAATCATTACAGATCATTCCTGAAGACGATTATAGAGATAGGATCTACGATCAGTTTGATGAAAGAGACGCAATGCTGAGGAGACGGGACCAGTTGGTGCTTCAACTGAATCAGGCAAAACAGAAAAACAATACCAAAAAAAACAGAAAGGGTCGTAACAAAAATAAAAACAAAAACAGTGTCGGCATTTTGATAGAACCTGAGTACCCACAACATGAGAGAGTTTCATCCAGATTCGACAGAAATATCTCTGAGAATCTTACAAGTAGTGATCTCAACAGATTTAACAACCAGCAGAGATACAATGTGGATACCGACAGGTTCTATCGATATACAAACAGAAATGACCAACACGGCACTGGGGACAGAGTTAGACTAGAACGGTACACAGAGTACGATGATCAGGACTCTGAACCATTAGACCCCAGAGCAAGACGTGAGGTCTACTATAACTCTGCTCGACCCACGGCCAGAATGACTTATAAAAAAAACTCACACAACACATACGACACACAAAGGGATAGAGGGAACGGTTTCCTCCCCAGAAACAACAACAACAGGGGGAGAGAGCGTCAAAAAGAATCTAATAAAGATAGAAACCCTGATTATATACCTCCTTCGCCCAGGTTAAAGCTCACCATGAAACTAATGTATGAGCTGATACGTGCTGTGCACCATTTACATAATGTAACGACCAAAATCAAAGATAACACACCTACTGGGTTCCGAAAAATGGCACAGTTTCTGATTGATACCATTAAACCAGCTGCCCCTTCTAAAAAAACAGAGGAGCTGTTAGAGGGTAACGCCAGAAACTGGCTACATAATACCCAGCTTATTTTAGAGGAACACTACGAGGCCCACACACATGAGGTCCTATTAGAATTAAAAGAAAGAACCAATCAAGCGGATTGGAGACAAGCATTTGAGGTGGCTTCAAACTGGGCGAGAAAAAACTTCCGTGAGAGACTGAACGAAGAGGTGCTTGAAAAAGTGGAGGCCCTCTATGTTGTACAAATGAACACTGAAGCACAAACACACACGGGCACTAATAGACAAACGGAGACCGTAGTACAACAGATAACAAGACGGGAGAGGATTACTGTGGACGCACAGACCTCACCGTTGAACGTACCAGATCTGACACACACCCCTACTGGGAGGGGGGATTGGTCGTTCGATGCGGATGAGAACCCTCCAGAAGAGCCTCGACCACTTACACCTACGTCCACACCCGCCCGACACCAAGAGCCCCTGGAGCAGAGAACCCTCAGAAGGGGTATCACTCAGGTATTGGTGGATTTAGAAACATTGAACGAACCTGAGAGAGAGACGGTGGTTGAGGAAAGGGATCAGACAGGGGCAGTTAACCCTAATATAGAGACACCAGAAAGAGTTTTAAATCAAAAAGGGCACGCGGTCGTGATAGATGATAATATAACCCCCCAGAAACATGTCGAGAAGAGAAAGCACACAGATGTCAGACCGCCGATCTCAAAACCGTCTCTCACCAGGCTCATGGCTTCGCCTTTCCTCTTTTCCGAAGACTCGGAGGAGTCTGAAGGGGCCTTGGCCCCGTGCTCGGCACTCTCGCAGTTTTTAAAAGAGGGACGGAGAGTGATAGAGGAAGGGAGTGAGACCGACTCAGAAGGAGAAAATCGGGGTAGCCGCGTGCTGAATCAAGCCCTTCCTGAGGAACAGGAGAGATCCGAGCCTGTGAACACAACGAATAGACACATAAACACAAACAGGAAAAACCAAGATTGGAGTCTAACCCTCCAAAAGAAGTATGTAATAATAGGGGACTCCAATGTTTCTAAAATTAGAAATTTAAATCATGCAAACCTACAGATAGACAGCTTCCCAGGAGCTAAGTTTCAGCATGCGGGTAACCTGATCGAGAAGGCCACCATATCGGTACAGCCTGAGATGGTCATATTCTCCTTCGGTATAAACAACAGAACACAAAGGTGTGTACAGACTACCACCAAGGAAATACAGCGGACGTATAAGATGGCGAGAAACAGATTGCCTAACGCTCGGCTGTATTTCCCGATCATCAATTACTCAGAACTACTGGTGTGGGAAGAAAGAACGCACCTGGATGGAGTAAACGAGTACATAAGAGAAACATTAATGTACCTAGAACAATTACCACATGACAGGTTCAAAGTGGGGCAGGATTTAATCCACTGGACCACAGAGACCGCCAAGGCCATTCTGGAACACTGGGCGCACCAGTTAAACTGGCCGGGTCCATCAGGCAAATAAACAGCACCGAGAAACTCATAGTGAATCTGACCGCTTCATTCCATCTCACAAAAACACAAGAATCACTCTTACTGAAAGGTCTGTCATTCGTACCGGCACCTAGAAATTTGAAAACGTTGAAGATCGAGTTACTAAAAGATTTACAAAAATACCACAGGAGGATCAAATTAGAGGCCTTCTTTGAGAAAAAGAAAAAAACGAAAGAAAAGACCCCCTTCACCCTCGGATCGGAGTGGACACCTCCTCTCTCCAGACTTCCCACGCAGGTCCATAAGATCATCGACGCCGACCTACAGGCGTTCCGACATCTGCACTGGAACTGGAGAGAGGAACCTAATCTGACCCGAGAAGAAGAAAGGGCCCTCAGTCTCCTCAAAAACAATACAGATATCGTCATCAAGCAAGCCGATAAAGGCAACGCTGTTGTACTTTTAGATAAAAAAGACTATTTGTGGGAGGGAATGAAGCAGTTAGAGAACACGGATCATTATACTCCTCTCGATAAACCTATCTACCCACAAACCAAACTTGAGGTGGGAGAGATACTTGAGGAGATGCACGATAGAAGGATCATCAATAGAAAGCAGTGGGAATACCTTTCAGGCCCTGCCGTGCCAAGGGTACGCAGGTTTTATCTTTTACCAAAGATCCACAAAGAAAGAAAAAAATGGAGCCTGCCGGGTAAAATACCACCCGGCAGGCCCATTGTATCGGATTGCAATAGCGAAACGTACAACACCGCAGAATTCATCGAGTACCACTTGAACCCTATTTCACAAAAGCATCCAAGCTATTTGAGAGACACGTATGACTTCATTGAGAAGACTAAAGACCTGAGGATTCCCACCGACGCCCTGCTCTTCACAATCGATGTCGACAGTCTCTACACGAACATCGAGACGGAGGCAGGATTGTCGGCCGTACGAGGGTGCATGAATAAATTTCCCCATGGCAGTAGACCCGATGAGTATATCTTGAAACTACTGGAGATTAATTTGACCAAAAATGACTTTGAGTTTGATTCGAAATTCTTCCTCCAAACCAAGGGTACTGCCATGGGTAAGAAATTCGCACCCTCGTACGCCAACATTTTCATGGCGCACTGGGAACAGACCGCGCTGGCGACGGCCATTTTGAAACCGTTTGCCTATTACCGATTTTTGGATGACATTTGGGGTGTCTGGGAGCATTCGAGAGAAGAGTTTATTAAATTTATTGAGCATCTGAACACACATCAGAAATCAATTACAGTGAAGTATGAATTGGACAGTAAAGAAGTTAACTTTTTGGATGTGATCACTTATAAAGGCACTAAATTTGAGGAGAAAAACAAACTGGACTACCGTGTTTACTTTAAGGAGACCGACACTCACTGTCTTCTACACAAAAACAGTTTTCATCCCGGGCATACTTTTAAAGGGATACTGAAATCCCAGCTTTTAAGATTCCATCGAATTTGCTCGGAGGAAGAGGAGTTCGTAAAAGCCACAAAAACACTCTTCGGTGCATTGAAAGATAGAGGATACGGTAGAAGTTTTTTAAGATCCGTCCTCAGAAACTTCCTTAAATCCATAAGTGACCCCAAAGCGCCAACTCAAACGGGTGAAACTAAAATACTTCCCTTGGTGGCTTTTTATTCATTTCAGAGCAAACAACTCAATTTGACTGCTAAACAAAATTTCTCCAAATTTTTAGAAGACACAGAGATTTTACAGAGACATAAACCAATCGCGGCCTACAGAAGGAACAAAAACCTATTAGATATTCTAGTACACAGTAAAGTTAAAAGTAAAAGAACAACCGGGAAACAAAGACCGTGCAAGTACTATCTGGCTCTGAAATGGATAAAAAATGTAACCACGAAGCAAATTTATCAAGTGGACAGAACTCTCTCTCCAGACACCACTAATTGTGTCTACTTGATTTTCTGCACAAAGTGCAACAAACAGTATGTCGGACAGACTAAAAATGAGGTGAGAACAAGAATATACCAGCACACTCACAACATCATCCATAAAATCCACAAGCGCAGGTTTTTGATCCAACATTTCCTATTACATGGCCTCCCCTCTCTTAGAGCTACTATATTACAAACTAACCCTTTGTGGAGTCTAAGGGACAGACTAAGAGCAGAAAGACTTTGGATAAACAGACTCAACACTCTGTATCCAAGAGGACTGAATGAGGCCTAAGAAATGGGGGAGAGCCACTGAGGAGACTTGGATTCTTGTCTTTTGAGATAGTGAGATTATCTATTTATATACATATAGATTATTATTGGTATAGCAACATTATATTCACTGAGGGGAACAACAAAACATCCCCTAACCTTACCCGTCACAGACCCACATGAGGGACTCTGGACTGACTGACCCCTACCATACCTAAAACCTACCCATTCCCCCACTTATGGACACAACCCCACCATCCCTAACCCTACCCTTTCCACCCCCCGACATATAATTTTACCCCACCCATCCTAACCCTACCCATTCTACCCCTAATAAATTACATGGAGAATAACCCCACCGTCCCTAACCCTACCCTTTCCACCCCAAGACACATCATTTTACCCCACCCATCCTAACCCTACCCATTCTACCCCTAATAAATTACATGGAGAAGTATTACCCATAAGTATTAATAATAACTATAAAAACCTTAATAAATAACACTTATTATTATTAAAAAAACAATACTCGTTCATACGTTTAAAAATCTCACTATCTGTGGTTCAACGATAAAAAGACCAAATATATGGGTGGTGCAGCGATGGGCCTAGGCCGTGGGGGCAGGCCTCGGCTGAGTCGGGAGAGCGGCCAGAAGGAGTATTGAAGGACTGCGCATTACCAGAGCTGGACTGTGCTTCAGCTCTTGGATTTTTTCTAATCCTAACCAAGCCCGTGCCTCGCCTCTGGACTCTCTTGTCTTGGTCCGGGGTAGGCCCCACGGCCTGGACCCATTCTCACATTTCAAAACACTTATGAAAATTCATTTATAAGTTCTTAAAGAGATTCATTGGAGATAAAATAGAACAAGGACACCTACTGGAAGGAAGCAAAGTCACGACATACTGTTTTATGAATTCCTAATAGCAACTAAAGGATCTTTTCATAACAACAGCGACTGAACACACAATAAGCTTGATTTTCACAAAAACATCTAATAATTCATATAATACAACTAGTATAAAAAATAAACACATAAACCTCCCTAGATGCAATCACTGGAACATCATGCTACAAGATGGTGGACTTGAAAGACTAGGTCTCAAAACGGTGGATCACAGGAAATTAAGACAGCTATATATACAGACAATCAATTAATTTGATGGAAATTGAAGTAATTGGATACACCTGGAACACAATCCAACAACTTAATTACTCATACATCTTAATGTGGTTGCAAATTAATATCAATAAAGACAGAACTCCATGATTTAACGATGCATTTTATAAAAAAATACACCCTAAATAAACATTTTTATTGATTACAATACTATACAAAGCTAAGACAATTCTCAAATAACCAAAGCAGAGATTTGTTTACAGATTTGGACATGTACACCACCAAAAGAGAATGATGATATAAGAAAACAGAGCCCAGGGGCAGAAACAGCATGTTTACAGTTGAATACAATCTTTCAATCGACTCACATTTGAAGATAAAACAACTGGAAATTATATAAAGTATCCATACAATGTTCCAGTCTAGTGTACTACAGTTTAACATAGGGAGAAATAGTATTTCCGGTATCGCGATCGAGTGCAGCGTTCTAAAAACACAAAAAGCACATGATGCGATGCAGAATGAATAAAGGAATTTTTTGATACCTTTATTTCCGAAATTCGTATTTATAAACATATATTAATTCATATTTTTCGGGATCGCGATTGAGCGCAGCGCTTTAAAAACATAAAAAACACATGATGTGATGCAGAATGAATAAAGGAATTTTTTGATACCTTTATTGGCAAAAATTGTATTTATAAACATATATTTATTCAGGTTTTTGTGAAAAATCGGCAAGGGGAGGAGTCGCAGGAAGATGACGTCGCTGCAGACGATAAATAGTAGCGGGGGCGAGCTCACAGCCATTCGTTCCGAATCGCTCGAGCCGTCAACATCTGACTCTCGTGTTTATGGTTGCAAATCAATAGATAAAGATACTCTACGACGCTTTTTACTGTAGCTAGCCTGAAGAAGAAGTGATCACACTTCGAAACGTCGCAGAGGCACAGAAAAAGCGTCTGTTTCAAATAGAGGAATTCCTTTTTCTTTCAACTTTTTCATCTTACAATTTCATTTGAAAAAGACATTTTGTTTTTATATTTATTTCTATTTCTCATCATTTTTTTACTGACTTCCTACCTCTCACAAAGCGGAGATGTATGATTATCAGGAATACAGACAGAGGGGCGAAACACCTCGCACACGTATTCACTTAAATAATCCTCCAGCTTATAGGGGAAGGGAGTTTTACTCTAAATCATATGTAGCACAACAAAGAGAGAACAGTCCCCAATATCCAAGACGGTGGGAGAATAGGGACCCTAGATATAGGGATTTCCAGCAGAACGCCCGTCGTGGATGGAATGGGAGCGCTCTCTTCGACGCACGCACACAGGCCACTCTACCACACAGGGGGTCTAGAAACACGGGCAGGGGCGGACGCCGCCTGCCTACAATCTTTGACTTTGTTCAAAAAGAAATAAACACAAGAAATGACAAATCTACCGAATATGACAAAACTTACACCGGACGTGACAACAGAAACACTAAACTCGACCCTATAAACGCCAACCGTGACCTCAGATATAATAATACAAATAGAACAAATATCAGACAACGAGAATCATTACAGATCATTCCTGAAGACGATTATAGAGATAGGATCTACGATCAGTTTGATGAAAGAGACGCAATGCTGAGGAGACGGGACCAGTTGGTGCTTCAACTGAATCAGGCAAAACAGAAAAACAATACCAAAAAAAACAGAAAGGGTCGTAACAAAAATAAAAACAAAAACAGTGTCGGCATTTTGATAGAACCTGAGTACCCACAACATGAGAGAGTTTCATCCAGATTCGACAGAAATATCTCTGAGAATCTTACAAGTAGTGATCTCAACAGATTTAACAACCAGCAGAGATACAATGTGGATACCGACAGGTTCTATCGATATACAAACAGAAATGACCAACACGGCACTGGGGACAGAGTTAGACTAGAACGGTACACAGAGTACGATGATCAGGACTCTGAACCATTAGACCCCAGAGCAAGACGTGAGGTCTACTATAACTCTGCTCGACCCACGGCCAGAATGACTTATAAAAAAAACTCACACAACACATACGACACACAAAGGGATAGAGGGAACGGTTTCCTCCCCAGAAACAACAACAACAGGGGGAGAGAGCGTCAAAAAGAATCTAATAAAGATAGAAACCCTGATTATATACCTCCTTCGCCCAGGTTAAAGCTCACCATGAAACTAATGTATGAGCTGATACGTGCTGTGCACCATTTACATAATGTAACGACCAAAATCAAAGATAACACACCTACTGGGTTCCGAAAAATGGCACAGTTTCTGATTGATACCATTAAACCAGCTGCCCCTTCTAAAAAAACAGAGGAGCTGTTAGAGGGTAACGCCAGAAACTGGCTACATAATACCCAGCTTATTTTAGAGGAACACTACGAGGCCCACACACATGAGGTCCTATTAGAATTAAAAGAAAGAACCAATCAAGCGGATTGGAGACAAGCATTTGAGGTGGCTTCAAACTGGGCGAGAAAAAACTTCCGTGAGAGACTGAACGAAGAGGTGCTTGAAAAAGTGGAGGCCCTCTATGTTGTACAAATGAACACTGAAGCACAAACACACACGGGCACTAATAGACAAACGGAGACCGTAGTACAACAGATAACAAGACGGGAGAGGATTACTGTGGACGCACAGACCTCACCGTTGAACGTACCAGATCTGACACACACCCCTACTGGGAGGGGGGATTGGTCGTTCGATGCGGATGAGAACCCTCCAGAAGAGCCTCGACCACTTACACCTACGTCCACACCCGCCCGACACCAAGAGCCCCTGGAGCAGAGAACCCTCAGAAGGGGTATCACTCAGGTATTGGTGGATTTAGAAACATTGAACGAACCTGAGAGAGAGACGGTGGTTGAGGAAAGGGATCAGACAGGGGCAGTTAACCCTAATATAGAGACACCAGAAAGAGTTTTAAATCAAAAAGGGCACGCGGTCGTGATAGATGATAATATAACCCCCCAGAAACATGTCGAGAAGAGAAAGCACACAGATGTCAGACCGCCGATCTCAAAACCGTCTCTCACCAGGCTCATGGCTTCGCCTTTCCTCTTTTCCGAAGACTCGGAGGAGTCTGAAGGGGCCTTGGCCCCGTGCTCGGCACTCTCGCAGTTTTTAAAAGAGGGACGGAGAGTGATAGAGGAAGGGAGTGAGACCGACTCAGAAGGAGAAAATCGGGGTAGCCGCGTGCTGAATCAAGCCCTTCCTGAGGAACAGGAGAGATCCGAGCCTGTGAACACAACGAATAGACACATAAACACAAACAGGAAAAACCAAGATTGGAGTCTAACCCTCCAAAAGAAGTATGTAATAATAGGGGACTCCAATGTTTCTAAAATTAGAAATTTAAATCATGCAAACCTACAGATAGACAGCTTCCCAGGAGCTAAGTTTCAGCATGCGGGTAACCTGATCGAGAAGGCCACCATATCGGTACAGCCTGAGATGGTCATATTCTCCTTCGGTATAAACAACAGAACACAAAGGTGTGTACAGACTACCACCAAGGAAATACAGCGGACGTATAAGATGGCGAGAAACAGATTGCCTAACGCTCGGCTGTATTTCCCGATCATCAATTACTCAGAACTACTGGTGTGGGAAGAAAGAACGCACCTGGATGGAGTAAACGAGTACATAAGAGAAACATTAATGTACCTAGAACAATTACCACATGACAGGTTCAAAGTGGGGCAGGATTTAATCCACTGGACCACAGAGACCGCCAAGGCCATTCTGGAACACTGGGCGCACCAGTTAAACTGGCCGGGTCCATCAGGCAAATAAACAGCACCGAGAAACTCATAGTGAATCTGACCGCTTCATTCCATCTCACAAAAACACAAGAATCACTCTTACTGAAAGGTCTGTCATTCGTACCGGCACCTAGAAATTTGAAAACGTTGAAGATCGAGTTACTAAAAGATTTACAAAAATACCACAGGAGGATCAAATTAGAGGCCTTCTTTGAGAAAAAGAAAAAAACGAAAGAAAAGACCCCCTTCACCCTCGGATCGGAGTGGACACCTCCTCTCTCCAGACTTCCCACGCAGGTCCATAAGATCATCGACGCCGACCTACAGGCGTTCCGACATCTGCACTGGAACTGGAGAGAGGAACCTAATCTGACCCGAGAAGAAGAAAGGGCCCTCAGTCTCCTCAAAAACAATACAGATATCGTCATCAAGCAAGCCGATAAAGGCAACGCTGTTGTACTTTTAGATAAAAAAGACTATTTGTGGGAGGGAATGAAGCAGTTAGAGAACACGGATCATTATACTCCTCTCGATAAACCTATCTACCCACAAACCAAACTTGAGGTGGGAGAGATACTTGAGGAGATGCACGATAGAAGGATCATCAATAGAAAGCAGTGGGAATACCTTTCAGGCCCTGCCGTGCCAAGGGTACGCAGGTTTTATCTTTTACCAAAGATCCACAAAGAAAGAAAAAAATGGAGCCTGCCGGGTAAAATACCACCCGGCAGGCCCATTGTATCGGATTGCAATAGCGAAACGTACAACACCGCAGAATTCATCGAGTACCACTTGAACCCTATTTCACAAAAGCATCCAAGCTATTTGAGAGACACGTATGACTTCATTGAGAAGACTAAAGACCTGAGGATTCCCACCGACGCCCTGCTCTTCACAATCGATGTCGACAGTCTCTACACGAACATCGAGACGGAGGCAGGATTGTCGGCCGTACGAGGGTGCATGAATAAATTTCCCCATGGCAGTAGACCCGATGAGTATATCTTGAAACTACTGGAGATTAATTTGACCAAAAATGACTTTGAGTTTGATTCGAAATTCTTCCTCCAAACCAAGGGTACTGCCATGGGTAAGAAATTCGCACCCTCGTACGCCAACATTTTCATGGCGCACTGGGAACAGACCGCGCTGGCGACGGCCATTTTGAAACCGTTTGCCTATTACCGATTTTTGGATGACATTTGGGGTGTCTGGGAGCATTCGAGAGAAGAGTTTATTAAATTTATTGAGCATCTGAACACACATCAGAAATCAATTACAGTGAAGTATGAATTGGACAGTAAAGAAGTTAACTTTTTGGATGTGATCACTTATAAAGGCACTAAATTTGAGGAGAAAAACAAACTGGACTACCGTGTTTACTTTAAGGAGACCGACACTCACTGTCTTCTACACAAAAACAGTTTTCATCCCGGGCATACTTTTAAAGGGATACTGAAATCCCAGCTTTTAAGATTCCATCGAATTTGCTCGGAGGAAGAGGAGTTCGTAAAAGCCACAAAAACACTCTTCGGTGCATTGAAAGATAGAGGATACGGTAGAAGTTTTTTAAGATCCGTCCTCAGAAACTTCCTTAAATCCATAAGTGACCCCAAAGCGCCAACTCAAACGGGTGAAACTAAAATACTTCCCTTGGTGGCTTTTTATTCATTTCAGAGCAAACAACTCAATTTGACTGCTAAACAAAATTTCTCCAAATTTTTAGAAGACACAGAGATTTTACAGAGACATAAACCAATCGCGGCCTACAGAAGGAACAAAAACCTATTAGATATTCTAGTACACAGTAAAGTTAAAAGTAAAAGAACAACCGGGAAACAAAGACCGTGCAAGTACTATCTGGCTCTGAAATGGATAAAAAATGTAACCACGAAGCAAATTTATCAAGTGGACAGAACTCTCTCTCCAGACACCACTAATTGTGTCTACTTGATTTTCTGCACAAAGTGCAACAAACAGTATGTCGGACAGACTAAAAATGAGGTGAGAACAAGAATATACCAGCACACTCACAACATCATCCATAAAATCCACAAGCGCAGGTTTTTGATCCAACATTTCCTATTACATGGCCTCCCCTCTCTTAGAGCTACTATATTACAAACTAACCCTTTGTGGAGTCTAAGGGACAGACTAAGAGCAGAAAGACTTTGGATAAACAGACTCAACACTCTGTATCCAAGAGGACTGAATGAGGCCTAAGAAATGGGGGAGAGCCACTGAGGAGACTTGGATTCTTGTCTTTTGAGATAGTGAGATTATCTATTTATATACATATAGATTATTATTGGTATAGCAACATTATATTCACTGAGGGGAACAACAAAACATCCCCTAACCTTACCCGTCACAGACCCACATGAGGGACTCTGGACTGACTGACCCCTACCATACCTAAAACCTACCCATTCCCCCACTTATGGACACAACCCCACCATCCCTAACCCTACCCTTTCCACCCCCCGACATATAATTTTACCCCACCCATCCTAACCCTACCCATTCTACCCCTAATAAATTACATGGAGAATAACCCCACCGTCCCTAACCCTACCCTTTCCACCCCAAGACACATCATTTTACCCCACCCATCCTAACCCTACCCATTCTACCCCTAATAAATTACATGGAGAAGTATTACCCATAAGTATTAATAATAACTATAAAAACCTTAATAAATAACACTTATTATTATTAAAAAAACAATACTCGTTCATACGTTTAAAAATCTCACTATCTGTGGTTCAACGATAAAAAGACCAAATATATGGGTGGTGCAGCGATGGGCCTAGGCCGTGGGGGCAGGCCTCGGCTGAGTCGGGAGAGCGGCCAGAAGGAGTATTGAAGGACTGCGCATTACCAGAGCTGGACTGTGCTTCAGCTCTTGGATTTTTTCTAATCCTAACCAAGCCCGTGCCTCGCCTCTGGACTCTCTTGTCTTGGTCCGGGGTAGGCCCCACGGCCTGGACCCATTCTCACATTTCAAAACACTTATGAAAATTCATTTATAAGTTCTTAAAGAGATTCATTGGAGATAAAATAGAACAAGGACACCTACTGGAAGGAAGCAAAGTCACGACATACTGTTTTATGAATTCCTAATAGCAACTAAAGGATCTTTTCATAACAACAGCGACTGAACACACAATAAGCTTGATTTTCACAAAAACATCTAATAATTCATATAATACAACTAGTATAAAAAATAAACACATAAACCTCCCTAGATGCAATCACTGGAACATCATGCTACAAGATGGTGGACTTGAAAGACTAGGTCTCAAAACGGTGGATCACAGGAAATTAAGACAGCTATATATACAGACAATCAATTAATTTGATGGAAATTGAAGTAATTGGATACACCTGGAACACAATCCAACAACTTAATTACTCATACATCTTAATGTGGTTGCAAATTAATATCAATAAAGACAGAACTCCATGATTTAACGATGCATTTTATAAAAAAATACACCCTAAATAAACATTTTTATTGATTACAATACTATACAAAGCTAAGACAATTCTCAAATAACCAAAGCAGAGATTTGTTTACAGATTTGGACATGTACACCACCAAAAGAGAATGATGATATAAGAAAACAGAGCCCAGGGGCAGAAACAGCATGTTTACAGTTGAATACAATCTTTCAATCGACTCACATTTGAAGATAAAACAACTGGAAATTATATAAAGTATCCATACAATGTTCCAGTCTAGTGTACTACAGTTTAACATAGGGAGAAATAGTATTTCCGGTATCGCGATCGAGTGCAGCGTTCTAAAAACACAAAAAGCACATGATGCGATGCAGAATGAATAAAGGAATTTTTTGATACCTTTATTTCCGAAATTCGTATTTATAAACATATATTAATTCATATTTTTCGGGATCGCGATTGAGCGCAGCGCTTTAAAAACATAAAAAACACATGATGTGATGCAGAATGAATAAAGGAATTTTTTGATACCTTTATTGGCAAAAATTGTATTTATAAACATATATTTATTCAGGTTTTTGTGAAAAATCGGCAAGGGGAGGAGTCGCAGGAAGATGACGTCGCTGCAGACGATAAATAGTAGCGGGGGCGAGCTCACAGCCATTCGTTCCGAATCGCTCGAGCCGTCAACATCTGACTCTCGTGTTTATGGTTGCAAATCAATAGATAAAGATACTCTACGACGCTTTTTACTGTAGCTAGCCTGAAGAAGAAGTGATCACACTTCGAAACGTCGCAGAGGCACAGAAAAAGCGTCTGTTTCAAATAGAGGAATTCCTTTTTCTTTCAACTTTTTCATCTTACAATTTCATTTGAAAAAGACATTTTGTTTTTATATTTATTTCTATTTCTCATCATTTTTTTACTGACTTCCTACCTCTCACAAAGCGGAGATGTATGATTATCAGGAATACAGACAGAGGGGCGAAACACCTCGCACACGTATTCACTTAAATAATCCTCCAGCTTATAGGGGAAGGGAGTTTTACTCTAAATCATATGTAGCACAACAAAGAGAGAACAGTCCCCAATATCCAAGACGGTGGGAGAATAGGGACCCTAGATATAGGGATTTCCAGCAGAACGCCCGTCGTGGATGGAATGGGAGCGCTCTCTTCGACGCACGCACACAGGCCACTCTACCACACAGGGGGTCTAGAAACACGGGCAGGGGCGGACGCCGCCTGCCTACAATCTTTGACTTTGTTCAAAAAGAAATAAACACAAGAAATGACAAATCTACCGAATATGACAAAACTTACACCGGACGTGACAACAGAAACACTAAACTCGACCCTATAAACGCCAACCGTGACCTCAGATATAATAATACAAATAGAACAAATATCAGACAACGAGAATCATTACAGATCATTCCTGAAGACGATTATAGAGATAGGATCTACGATCAGTTTGATGAAAGAGACGCAATGCTGAGGAGACGGGACCAGTTGGTGCTTCAACTGAATCAGGCAAAACAGAAAAACAATACCAAAAAAAACAGAAAGGGTCGTAACAAAAATAAAAACAAAAACAGTGTCGGCATTTTGATAGAACCTGAGTACCCACAACATGAGAGAGTTTCATCCAGATTCGACAGAAATATCTCTGAGAATCTTACAAGTAGTGATCTCAACAGATTTAACAACCAGCAGAGATACAATGTGGATACCGACAGGTTCTATCGATATACAAACAGAAATGACCAACACGGCACTGGGGACAGAGTTAGACTAGAACGGTACACAGAGTACGATGATCAGGACTCTGAACCATTAGACCCCAGAGCAAGACGTGAGGTCTACTATAACTCTGCTCGACCCACGGCCAGAATGACTTATAAAAAAAACTCACACAACACATACGACACACAAAGGGATAGAGGGAACGGTTTCCTCCCCAGAAACAACAACAACAGGGGGAGAGAGCGTCAAAAAGAATCTAATAAAGATAGAAACCCTGATTATATACCTCCTTCGCCCAGGTTAAAGCTCACCATGAAACTAATGTATGAGCTGATACGTGCTGTGCACCATTTACATAATGTAACGACCAAAATCAAAGATAACACACCTACTGGGTTCCGAAAAATGGCACAGTTTCTGATTGATACCATTAAACCAGCTGCCCCTTCTAAAAAAACAGAGGAGCTGTTAGAGGGTAACGCCAGAAACTGGCTACATAATACCCAGCTTATTTTAGAGGAACACTACGAGGCCCACACACATGAGGTCCTATTAGAATTAAAAGAAAGAACCAATCAAGCGGATTGGAGACAAGCATTTGAGGTGGCTTCAAACTGGGCGAGAAAAAACTTCCGTGAGAGACTGAACGAAGAGGTGCTTGAAAAAGTGGAGGCCCTCTATGTTGTACAAATGAACACTGAAGCACAAACACACACGGGCACTAATAGACAAACGGAGACCGTAGTACAACAGATAACAAGACGGGAGAGGATTACTGTGGACGCACAGACCTCACCGTTGAACGTACCAGATCTGACACACACCCCTACTGGGAGGGGGGATTGGTCGTTCGATGCGGATGAGAACCCTCCAGAAGAGCCTCGACCACTTACACCTACGTCCACACCCGCCCGACACCAAGAGCCCCTGGAGCAGAGAACCCTCAGAAGGGGTATCACTCAGGTATTGGTGGATTTAGAAACATTGAACGAACCTGAGAGAGAGACGGTGGTTGAGGAAAGGGATCAGACAGGGGCAGTTAACCCTAATATAGAGACACCAGAAAGAGTTTTAAATCAAAAAGGGCACGCGGTCGTGATAGATGATAATATAACCCCCCAGAAACATGTCGAGAAGAGAAAGCACACAGATGTCAGACCGCCGATCTCAAAACCGTCTCTCACCAGGCTCATGGCTTCGCCTTTCCTCTTTTCCGAAGACTCGGAGGAGTCTGAAGGGGCCTTGGCCCCGTGCTCGGCACTCTCGCAGTTTTTAAAAGAGGGACGGAGAGTGATAGAGGAAGGGAGTGAGACCGACTCAGAAGGAGAAAATCGGGGTAGCCGCGTGCTGAATCAAGCCCTTCCTGAGGAACAGGAGAGATCCGAGCCTGTGAACACAACGAATAGACACATAAACACAAACAGGAAAAACCAAGATTGGAGTCTAACCCTCCAAAAGAAGTATGTAATAATAGGGACTCCAATGTTTCTAAAATTAGAAATTTAAATCATGCAAACCTACAGATAGACAGCTTCCCAGGAGCTAAGTTTCAGCATGCGGGTAACCTGATCGAGAAGGCCACCATATCGGTACAGCCTGAGATGGTCATATTCTCCTTCGGTATAAACAACAGAACACAAAGGTGTGTACAGACTACCACCAAGGAAATACAGCGGACGTATAAGATGGCGAGAAACAGATTGCCTAACGCTCGGCTGTATTTCCGATCATCAATTACTCAGAACTACTGGTGTGGGAAGAAAGAACGCACCTGGATGGAGTAAACGAGTACATAAGAGAAACATTAATGTACCTAGAACAATTACCACATGACAGGTTCAAAGTGGGGCAGGATTTAATCCACTGGACCACAGAGACCGCCAAGGCCATTCTGGAACACTGGGCGCACCAGTTAAACTGGCCGGGTCCATCAGGCAAATAAACAGCACCGAGAAACTCATAGTGAATCTGACCGCTTCATTCCATCTCACAAAAACACAAGAATCACTCTTACTGAAAGGTCTGTCATTCGTACCGGCACCTAGAAATTTGAAAACGTTGAAGATCGAGTTACTAAAAGATTTACAAAAATACCACAGGAGGATCAAATTAGAGGCCTTCTTTGAGAAAAAGAAAAAAAACGAAAGAAAAGACCCCCTTCACCCTCGGATCGGAGTGGACACCTCCTCTCTCCAGACTTCCCACGCAGGTCCATAAGATCATCGACGCCGACCTACAGGCGTTCCGACATCTGCACTGGAACTGGAGAGAGGAACCTAATCTGACCCGAGAAGAAGAAAGGGCCCTCAGTCTCCTCAAAAACAATACAGATATCGTCATCAAGCAAGCCGATAAAGGCAACGCTGTTGTACTTTTAGATAAAAAAGACTATTTGTGGGAGGGAATGAAGCAGTTAGAGAACACGGATCATTATACTCCTCTCGATAAACCTATCTACCCACAAACCAAACTTGAGGTGGGAGAGATACTTGAGGAGATGCACGATAGAAGGATCATCAATAGAAAGCAGTGGGA
>NW_026774996.1:0-27500 GCF_963082965.1 Carassius carassius
GGCGCCAAGTGGTCCTCTCTGTTGTATATCTATCTACTTTAATCCTTAAAAGTACTTTAAACTGAAAATCTATAAGCTTCTATCTTTTTTTCTAACTATTTGGTCAGATTGTCTCAAGCTAATGTTTGTCTTGAAAAATGGTTTTGTCTAGTTTAAATTAAACTTATATAAATGCAAATAGAAAAAGACATACATAGATATAAAACAAAATGTTTACAAATAATGTAATATTTTTTGTGAGCCAAACTCCATGCAGAGTGGTCACATAATAATAATAATAATAATATTAATAATAATAATAATAAAAATATTTGTAGTGTGTTGGATCACACTCACTGTGTGTCTGCAGCAGATGATGAGGATCTGCTGGTGTTTGTGTCTGCAGGTGAAAACCAGTAACCTGCACAGCCACATGAAGCGCAGCGGGCTGAACCTGCGGCCCGGTCTCTTCATTCCCAGAGTGCTGCTCCTGTCCGCAGATGGAGTCCTGAGCGAGGATCTGCTGCAGACGGAGAGAGATGAGCAGCTGCTGTCCTGTGCAGACGTGGAGCCGTTCCTGCGCTCGCTGCGCTCCGGATACATGTCCTGGCTCTCCGACGCCTTCACGCCATCCTGGATCTCAGGTGCGTAATACACAAACATCCTGACTTTACAATCTTTTCTTATCTGTTTGGTAACCATGGTTCAGTTAGGACCACATTTAGGACAAAAGCTGTTACAGAACAGCATTATCTAAGCTACAGATGGAAGAGGGTTTTACAGAAACCTCCTAACTTGACAAAAAAAATCCTTAAGCTATTTTAAGAGTTAAGAGCTCCTGTGGTGCGCAGGTCACCTGTCGTACGGTCAGATGCGGGCGGTGCGGGAGCGGCTGGAGCTCTTGGGCACCTGGGATGTGCTGCAGATGAGCAGCGGTCAGGAGATCACCGGAGACTTCCAGGGCTGCCAGCACCTCGCCCTCAACCGACAGGAAACAGAGCTGCTGGAGTTCAGCAGAACAGGAAGTGTGATCACAGACACGCTGTGGAGCCTGCTGGGACACACACCACAGGTGACTCATAACACATGTTCATACACAAACACACACACACACACACGTTTGTAACAAAATACATTGCGTCAAAGCAACTGAACAACATTCATTAGGAAAACAGTGTGTCAATAATGCAGAATGGTAGTTAAAGGCAGTTCATCATTGGATTCAGTGATGTCATCTCTGTTCAGTTAAATAGTGTCTGTGCATTTATTTGCAATCAAGTCAACGATATCGCTGTAGATGAAGTGACCCCAACTAAGCAAGCCAGAGGCGACAGCGGCAAGGAACCGAAACTCCATCTGTGACAGAATGGAGAAAAAAACCTTGGGAGAAACCAGGCTCAGTTGGGGGACCAGTTCTCCTCTGACCAGACGAAACCAGTAGTTCAATTCCAGGCTGCAGCAAAGTCAGATTGTGCAGAAGAATCATCTGTTTCCTGTGGTCTTGTCCTGGTGCTCCTCTGAGACAAGGTCTTTACAGGGGATCTGTATCTGGGGCTCTAGTTGTCCTGGTCTCCGCTGTCTTTCAGGGATGTAGAGGTCCTTTCTAGGTGCTGATCCAGCATCTGGTCTGGATACGTACTGGATCCGGGTGACTGCAGTGACCCTCTGATCTGGACACAGACTGGATCTGGTGGCTACGGTGACCTCGGAATAAGAGAGAAACAGACTAATATTAGCGTAGATGCCATTCTTCTAATGATGTAGCAAGTACATAGGTTGTTATGGGAAGTGTTTCCGGTTCCGGTTTACCTAATTAATGCAGCCTAAAAATCCTTTAACGGATTTGGATAATAAAAGCATATTAGTATTTTATGTGTAAGCCAGGTTAAAGAGATGGGTCTTTAATCTAGATTTAAACTGCAAAAGTGTGTCTGCCTCCCGAACAATGTTAGGTAGGTTATTCCAGAGTTTAGGCGCCAAATAGGAAAAGGATCTGCCGCCCGCAGTTGATTTTGATATTCTAGGTATTATCAAATTGCCTGAGTTTTGAGAACGTAGCGGACGTAGAGGATTATAATGTAAAAGGAGCTTATTCAAATACTGAGGTGCTAAACCATTCAGGGCTTTATAAGTAATAAGCAATATTTTAAAATCTATACGATGTTTGATAGGGAGCCAGTGCAGTGTTGACAGGACCGGGCTAATATGGTCATACTTCCTGGTTCTAGTAAGAACTCTTGCTGCTGCATTTTGGACTAGCTGTAGTTTGTTTACTAAGCGTGCAGAACAACCACCCAATAAAGCATTACAATAATCTAACCTTGAGGTCATAAATGCATGGATTAACATTTCTGCATTTGACATTGAGAGCATAGGCCGTAATTTAGATATATTTTTGAGATGGAAAATGCAGTTTTACAAATGCTAGAAACGTGGCTTTCTAAGGAAAGATTTCGATCAAATAGCACACCTAGGTTCCTAACTGATGATGAAGAATTGACAGAGCAACCATCAAGTCTTAGACAGTGTTCTAGGTTATTACAAGCAGAGTTTTTAGGTCCTATAATTAACACCTCTGCTTTTTCTGAATTTAGCAGTAAGAAATTACTCGTCATCCAGTTTTTTATATCGACTATGCAATCCATTAGTTTTTCAAATTGGTGTGTTTCACCGGGCTGCGAAGAAATATAGAGCTGAGTATCATCAGCATAACAGTGAAAGCTAACACCATGTTTCCTGATGATATCTCCCAAGGGTAACATATAAAGCGTGAAGAGTAGCGGCCCTAGTACTGAGCCTTGAGGTACTCCATACTGCACTTGTGATCGATATGATACATCTTCATTCACTGCTACGAACTGATGGCGGTCATATAAGTACGATTTAAACCATGCTAATGCACTTCCACTGATGCCAACAAAGTGTTAAAATCTATGCAAAAGAATGTTGTGGTCAATTGTGTCGAACGCAGCACTAAGATCCAATAAAACTAATAGAGAGATACACCCACGATCAGATGATAAGAGCAGGTCATTTGTAACTCTAACTTTAGTCAATGTTGTTTTGCCAGAATCAGAGAAATATGCTTTTTGCAGCCAGCAGGAGTTAACTAACCCGTACTAACCAGCTAGACACTGACCTGTGAGTTTGAGCAGTGAAGGCACTTTAAATGAATGTCCACTTCCCAATCGCCAATTAAACTGTCACTATCCTTCAATTATGCTAATTGGCTGAACTGTGTTCTAAGATGTTATTAGCGAGGTTTCTGTCAGAACATGTGCCTCCACATGTAGCTCAAACAGTCTTATCTGCGTTTCCTCGTACTGAGCGCCAGACTGTAAATCAGAGCATCTGTTTTGCTTCTGTGGAACTACAGATAAACGGGTTAGTGGACACTTGTCTGTTGTTTTGATGATCACACTGAAGGTCAGGGGAGTCCACAGAGGTCACAGTCAAGGTTGTGACCCCTGACCGTCAGGATCACATGATGAGCTTCTGAAAGTCATGTTCCGCTAGTCCTCGTTCATTATAAAGCAGCAGGTTTTCTCAAACAGATGTTTCCTCTCGTTGCTGTGTTTGTGCTGATGTGTGTTTGGGTGTGTGTAGGTCGCTGTCTCCATGTATAAGCGAGGAGCGCAGGGGTGGCTGGGTAAACCGCTGCTCGCCACGGCAACCATCCCCTCCAGCACACGCGTGATCTTCCGCATCCGAGGAGAAGCAACGGATGCCAAGATCCCGGCAGGAAGCATCCGCTCCATCACACTGAGCATCTGATCCCAACACTGACGCTTTATTCACTCCGCAATCATTCATCAATGCGCTCGATAGCAGTGAGTATAATTCAGAGTATCATCACTACTGACAACACTGATGTCTTTATCACACGCATGAACAAGAGTCTAAATATTTCACATGTGCTTTATGTCTTTTAAATGTTGGAAAATGATCTAGTGCAGCTTTAATATTTGATAATTGCTGATAAATGTTTTGCCTTTCTAATCAAACATCAGCCTGTATTTTAATCATATTTTAAGTTCTCAGCTTTCATGTTTTCATACTCTTGACATTCTAGTAAATCTTCATGGTGATTTAATAAATGTTACTAAAAAAAGTGACCCTAAAACATAGAAAGATCCTAATTGGTATTGTGACACTACCATTTCTTGGTCTTGTTAGTGAGAATATTCAGATAATAATTTCCTCAATTATCCTCAATAATAATTTTCTAATCTCCATTTTGTGATTTAATTTGAAATTATTTATATTTCATGCAATAAAATACTTATTTCTGTTTCAAACAAATCATCTGTTTTTTTTGGGAATGGGACAAAGAGATTTCTCAGAATGAAAGAGGAAAGTGACGTATGGTGACCCATACTCAGAAATAGTGCTCTCCATTAAACCCATCCAAGTCCCCCCCCCCCCACACACACACACACTCTCTCTCTCTCTCTCAACACACACACACTCTCTCTCACACACACACACACACACACACACACTCTCTCTCTCTCTCACACACACACACACACACACACTCTCTCTCTCTCACACACACACACACACACTCTCTCTCTCTCACACACACATACACACACACTCTCTCTCTCTCTCACACACACACACACACACACACTCTCTCTCTCTCACACACACACACACACTCTCTCTCTCTCTCTCTCTCTCTCACACACAGACACACTCTCTTTCTCTCACACACACACACACACACTCTCTCTCTCTCACACACAAACACACACTCTCTCTCTCTCTCTCTCTCTCACACACAGACACACTCTCTTTCTCTCACACACACACACACACACACACACACTCTCTCTCTCTCTCTCTCTCACACACACACACACACTCTCTCTCTCTCTCTCACACACACACACACACTCTCTTTCTCTCTTACACACAGACACACACGCTCTCTCTCACACACACACCCCCGGGGAGCAGTGGGGGGCTCGTGTCTTGCTCGAGGGTCTCTCTTCAGTCGTGGTGTTGAAGGTGGAGATTCACTCTCATCGCCTACAATCCCTGCCGGACCTGAGACTCAAACCCACAACCTTCGGGTTACAACTCTCACTCTCTAACCATTAAACCACAATTGCCTTAATGATTTAAAGACTTCTTCTCATGTAGATCCACTGATGCTGTGTGTGTGTGTGTGACTGAGTGTGTGTGTTTGTCTGTGTGTGAGGGTGAGTGAGTGAGTGAGTGTGTGTGTGTGTGTGTGAGAAAGAGTGTGAGTGTGTGAGAGTGAGCGTGTGTGTGTGTGTGTGTGTGTGCTCTTGTTTTTGTGTCATATCAGGACACAACTCTGTATAATGTCATGGGTATGACACGGGTATTACAAGGAGAGGGTGACTTATGAGGACATAACCCATGTCCCCATTTTTCAAAACGCTTATAAATCATACAGAAGTTTTTTTGAGAAAATAAAAATGCACAAAGTTTCCTGTGAGGGTTAGGGTTGAGTGTGTGAAAGAGAGAGAGAGTGACTCTTTGAGTCTTCAGTCACTGATCCGCTTCACATCACATCTTCAGAATGAGCCTGAGGGAATATTAAACATCATGATCAATGAATGAACATCAGAGCGTCTAAACATGTGCATGGACGAGAATCTGTTAAAACACATTAGTCGAACAAATCAGTATTTTAGGTCAATGAGAGACAAAAGCGTTTGACCGACCATGAGCTCCAGACTCAAGAGTCATAAACCATCAGATTTCATTGGCTCTGAATGCGGCTTCATTATTGATCTGGACGTGTCATGTGACCAGATCATACAGTGAGCTGTCAATCACTCCCTCACCTTCAGCTCTGACCACAGATCATGTGATGCACGGGTCACATGGTGGCTGATGGCAGATGCAGTCTTTATATTTTCAAAACAGAGAACACAGGGCAAGAGGCACGTTTAATTATGAGAAACAGCAATAGAGACTCAATACTTATAATTCATTCATTTTCAGTTTAATAAGGATCGGTCTGTCAGTGATGCAGAATGTGTCTGTGACTGATATAATGTTCTCACTAACCACTGACAAATTAAGGATTTCTGCGATTCATTAATCATGTGAACTTAATAAACATTTAATATACAGAACTGCAATCTTTGTAAAGAAAAACAATCAATATCACAAACTCTTCATGAATCTCTAAAAGAAAATCAGCAACAAGTCGTGGACAGATGCATTTACAGAAAGAATATTGAGAAGTTACATCTTATACACGACTTCATCACAGTTTAGTTCATTATCAGGATTCAAGCGGTCGTGTGTTTGCACTGGATCTCATGCAAGCGTCGCTGGAACGCCGCAGACACGTCCACCAGAAGCTTCTCCACATCGACGGGCTCCTCTGGGAAAACTGAGACACGATGGAGAACATCCTTCTTCAGCTCCTGCAGGAACACAGTCTTCAGCTCGATCAGTGCTTTAGCCAGAGCCTTCATCACGTCTGGAGATGCCTGGCCTTCTGTTATCAGACACAGCAGGAATAAAACACAACAGCTGTTTACAACAGCGTATTCAGTGCAAACGTGACATGAACAGCTGTGTCAGACACATCTGATCTGTGTACCGCGAGCTGAAGCCACCGTCTGAGAAACCAGTCGTCTGCACGTCTGATCCGCCTGATGAAGAGCGCTGGACGCACAGAGCCGTCTGTCAGCCTCCTAACACAGAGACACAAGGTCAGTGAGAGGCCAACACTTCTCTCCCGCTCCACTGGAGCGTGTCTTCTTAATGTGACAAGAGTTTGTACAAAAGTGAACTGTGTAACTGCGGCAGTGTCTGAATCCACTGTGTTTAAAGAGGACATCAGACACAAAACTCACTTTTACATGTTGTTTGAACTGAAATGTGTGTTAGCAGTGGGAGCACAACCAGCATATAATGATAAAGATCCACACAGCGTTTTTAAAGGGGTCATATGATGTTGCTAAAAAGAACATTATTTTGTGTATTTGGTGTAATGAAATGTGTTTATGCGGTTTAAGGTTAAAAAAAACTAATTATTTTCCACATACTGTACATTATTGTTTCTCCTCTATGCCCCGCCTTTCTGTAGTTTTTTACAAAGTCCATCACTCTGAAGAGCGAGGTGTGCTCTGATTGGCCGAATACCTCAAGTGTGTGACGGAAATGTTACGACCCTCACCATAATGTGATGTGTTTCCCGGCACGATGAGATAAAACCAATAAAACCATTACAAACGAGCCACTTGTTGCTTCCAGTTGGGACATAATTACTGATTATAATAACTTATACTGTGTTTTTATGCATTGCATTGCATGCCGTTTTAGGGGGCGTGGACGAGTCTTACCTTTGAAAAAGAGTATCTCTTTGTATTTGAGATTTTAGTCTTTGCAACTTTATGGATCTTCTTTATGCACCACGAGCTTGTAACACTCCAAAGAGAAAGCAACAACTGAAATCGCATCATATGACCCCTTTAAAGAAAATCCCCATAAATAATAATCTCTTTCTCAGATCAAGCCGATCTCAGATACTCAGCAATGTGTAGGGTGGCCATATGCACCGTTCATATGGGACACGTCCCAGACAGGATTTTAATAATGCCTAAAATATCCAGGTTTTGGCTATTTGCACTGTGCAGGTTGATCGTTGTATAACATTCATGAGCGCTATAAAGAGATATGAAGACGGCTCCTGATGCTTTTGAATCACTTTCACCTGTTTGTTCGTTCGTTTGACTTGAAGCCTTGTGGTGCACTGTTTTTTTTGGATTTGTGTGCAGCGACGCTTCAATTCAATCGAACGAACAAACACGTGCGCATATTTGCATCGCTTTGATCGTTCCCTCTAGATCTCACCTTCTCACACACAGCCCCACAATTGGTCGATTATATACAGTACCTGCACGTTATTGGTCAAACTGCTCTGGATGTTTTAGGCAATATTAAAATCCTGGCCGGGACGTGTCCCGTATGAACGGCGCATGTGGCCACCCTAGCAATGTGACATCACACAGACCCAGGCCCCTCCCACAGTTGTTGATTGACACTGGTGGCTTATCACAGTCACCGCCAGAGAGCAGATGTACACAAGAATGACTCCTGAGCGACTGAAGTGTTCTGATGTTGAATGTAATAATGAACATGGCACTCGTCATTTACTCCGACATCTGAGCCGCTGAAGACGCATTAGTTCATTTTGAATGTAATGGATGTTTTTGAAGCGAACTACATTAATGCTTCTATGTTTGCGCCAATCATTCGTGATCCAGCTTCAGCTACAGAAGAAGAGAGTTTTTTAATGAATCTTTGCAAATCGCCAATTGCAAAGTTCCGTGACAAAGGCAGCTAAAGTTTAGTCTCTCAGAGAGCGGCTGGAAGAGAGGGGCGGGGTCAGCAGTGCTCATTAACATTTAAAGGGACATGCACCAAAACGGGTCGCTGTGAACAGAGCTGTTTTTGACAGGGTAAAAACAGTGTTGTTTTACACTACCATTGAGAAATTTTAAACAAAGTATGTTATAGTCTTTTCATTGAGACCCTAAAGCATCATAACTTGTGGAAAATGACCGTTTCTGCATTAATGTATAAATACAGCAGATGTCATGATGGATCTGATTATGTGAATATAGCCTGAAGGACTGTGACCTTCTGCTGCGACTCGTCCTGGACGGGGCTCAAAGGGTTTTCCAGCGCAGACACCAGCAAGTCCATCAGCTTCTGTCTTCAAGAGAAAGAAAGAGGAATTCATTTACTAACAGAAAGATTCAAATATGATCTGAGCTGCAGAAAAACACCACAAACGTCACATCAGCAGGTCAGATGGATGTCTCTGCGTGTGTTTGACCTACATGTGTTCGTCTGCGATGTCATCTGCGCTGTCCAGTGTCAGGCTCTGCTGCTCCCAGGGGTTTCTGATCTCGTTCGGAGGCTCCATTCGCTCACACATCTGCAGCAGAACTTCATCAGGAACAGACTGAGGTCTGCACCGGTTCCTCTGGAGACACACGTGCAGCGGACACTGGAGAAACACCTGACAGAAACCCACGCCATCTGTCCTCCAGAACAAACACCATCAGAACGTCAGCGCTTGAACTGTGTTTATATGATTCAGCTCAGAAACACACAAACTGCACATACACTTCCTGGCCAGCTGCTGGATCTGGTATCTCATGCTCTGGTAGTAGAAGTTATCGTCCAGCAGAACCACGAGCGGCTGCGAGTGTGTGAGTGTGTGTATGTGAGAGACGCTCTGCTGCTGCCGCATCTGCTCAAACCTCATCCAGACTCCATCAGCCTCAGAGAGTGTGTGAGTCTGATCGGAGAGTGTGTGAGTCTGATCGGAGAGCGTGTGAGTCTGATCGGAGAGTGTGTGAGTCTGATCGGAGAGCGTGTGAGTCTGATCGGAGAGTGTGTGAGTCTGATCTGAGAGAGTGTGAGTCTGATCTGAGAGTGTGTGAGTCTGATCGGAGAGAGTGTGAGTCTGATCGGAGAGCGTGTGAGTCTGATCGGAGAGTGTGTGAGTCTGATCGGAGAGTGTGTGAGTCTGATCGGAGAGTGTGTGAGTCTGATCGGAGAGAGTGTGAGTCTGATCGGAGAGCGTGTGAGTCTGATCGGAGAGCGTGTGAGTCTGATCGGAGAGTGTGTGAGTCTGATCGGAGAGCGTGTGAGTCTGATCTGAGAGAGTGTGAGTCTGATCGGAGAGAGTGTGAGTCTGATCTGAGAGTGTGTGAGTCTGATCGGAGAGAGTGTGAGTCTGATCGGAGAGAGTGTGAGTCTGATCGGAGAGCGTGTGAGTCTGATCGGAGAGCGTGTGAGTCTGATCGGAGAGTGTGTGAGTCTGATCGGAGAGTGTGTGAGTCTGATCGGAGAGACTGTGAGTCTGATCGGAGAGCGTGTGAGTCTGATCGGAGAGCGTGTGAGTCTGATCGGAGAGCGTGTGAGTCTGATCTGAGAGAGTGTGAGTCTGATCGGAGAGTGTGTGAGTCTGATCGGAGAGTGTGTGAGTCTGATCGGAGAGAGTGTGAGTCTGATCGGAGAGCGTGTGAGTCTGATCGGAGAGTGTGTGAGTCTGATCGGAGAGTGTGTGAGTCTGATCGGAGAGTGTGTGAGTCTGATCGGAGAGACTGTGAGTCTGATCGGAGAGCGTGTGAGTCTGATCGGAGAGCGTGTGAGTCTGATCGGAGAGCGTGTGAGTCTGATCTGAGAGAGTGTGAGTCTGATCGGAGAGTGTGTGAGTCTGATCGGAGAGCGTGTGAGTCTGATCGGAGAGCGTGTGAGTCTGATCGGAGAGCGTGTGAGTCTGATCGGAGAGCGTGTGAGTCTGATCGGAGAGCGTGTGAGTCTGATCGGAGAGCGTGTGAGTCTGATCGGAGAGAGTGTGAGTCTTATCTGAGAGCGTGTGAGTCTGATCCGAGAGAGTCTGATGAAGGAATCTCTCCAGACACATCAGAACAGTCTTCCTGTACTGCTTCCATTCAGACTGAAAAACAAAACACACAAGCACTGTTTTAAAGCCAGACAGTGTGTAAGGAGCCGTTCACACCAACAGAACAGAACACAGATATCTAGACATTAAAAGCTGGCCTAAAAATGTTGAGAGAGATATTAAATGAAAACAGTTTTGTTCCTTTGCTGTTTTTGAACACAAGAACACAATCGGTGTGTTCCAACCCATCCTGACTGATCCTTTGGCCATAAAGCCTCCTCATGCCAGTTTATGTTTTGTTGCCTGTATTGAGATGCTCAGACCAACAGACCAATCCCAGTGTTCAGAGCAAAAGATCCACCAACCAATAAATCAATAGTCTCAGTCTCAGACGTCACGTTCACAGACCGCTGGCTGAATGCCTGATGCATACGGCACCTGAATACTTAAGGAGTTTCTAAGTCAACATTGGATTGGTTCAATTATACAGGATTTCTAGGAGACGTTTGTGTCGCAATCTTTAACGTTCTGCCTGGAAATAAAGATGCCATGAAGCCAAACCCCTTCATCGAAGAACTCCATCGTGTTTACAACTGTGACGATGAGTGCTTATCAGGATCAACTAAATGTCGGATTTTCAAAAGTATGTGAAATATTTAAAGTTTGGGGCATATAATCTTTTTTTCCCCCTTTGTTATGATAAAGTGAAGGGGATTAGCCTTTTTCACAAAAATCTGAAATGACGTCAGCGCAGGGTAAAGTTAGTTCTGTTTAGTGATGTGTCCTTCTTGAACGATTCGTTCATTTTGAACGAATCTTTAATGTGACTCGGGAAGAACGAGTCGTCTCGGGGTGTGATTCGTTCAGTCGCGCATGCGCATTATTCTATAGGTTCTGTTCTAGTAGTAGTGATTAACCTGTCAGTCAGTGCAGTCTTGAGCCGGAAAGAGAATTGATTAGTTCATAGTTCGGGTCTATTGGGTTTTTGACTCGTTCCTTAATCACGTGACAGCCCCATACGCTAACCCAATGCAGTATGAGCCGGAAAGAGAATTGATTAGTTCATCTCATGAGTCTTCGGGTCGGGTCATTCCTTAATCACGTGACAGACCCATACGCTAACAGTAAAAGAATGCAGTATTGAGCCAGAAAGAGAATTTATTAGTTCATCTTTCGGTTCTTCGGGTTGTTCGTCCTTTTGTCCATTGGTTCTTTAAACCATACTTTTGTAACATATGACACTTTATAAACATTAAAAAACACTTGTGTACATACTTTTGAATTGTTGTTTATTGTTTATTTTTGTGCCAGAAAAGCTTTGTAACAGAGGACAACTATTCCAAAATAAATCAAAATAATTAAAAAGTAAATAATTAAAAATAACATTAAAATTAAAAGATAATAAAGCCACAGGGTCTAATAACCTTAACAAATGAACTTTAAAAGTACAATATAAAAAAAGAAAAAAAAAGAAAAACTAAATATTGCACAACAAGCTTTGCTTTTTTTTATATATAATAATTTAAAATTAATACGTTTTAAAATAAATAACACTTTTGTGCCAAAGTAAAAACTTTATATCAAAGAGGATAACTATTCCCCAAATAATTTTAAACCATTTAAACCACTTTCAGTCAGTTTACCAGATTGCATCGTATCTGCTCTGACAAAAATGACTTTGAGGTAAAAGCAAGACTTCTATACAGAGATTTTAACTCTAGGGGATATCCCAACAGTTGGCTTGATACAGCACTAAACAAAGTACGTGCTCCTGGTATACATTCGTCTAATTTGGTCTCCAAACAAAATGAGAACCGCTGCATTCTAAAACTGACCCATAGTTCTTTGAGCAGAGAAATTAGAAACATTGTTAATTCTCATTGGCATATAATTAAAAGTGATTATCAACTGAATGGACTTTTTCAAGATTTGCCTCTTTGTGTCTTTTCTAGAAGCTCAAACCTTAGAGATAGGCTGGTCCATGCTGATATTGCCACGGGGGCACCATACAGACTTTATTAAAGAGTTTGGTGATTTTACATCTGAGTTAGTTCTGGCTGCAGATAAAGTTTTAATAGTTGGTGATTTTAATATCCATGTTGATAATGAAAACGATGCATTGGGATCAGCATTTATAGACATTCTGAACTCTATTGGTGTTAGACAACATGTTTCAGGACCTACTCATTGTCGAAATCATACTCTAGATTTAATACTGTCACATGGAATTGATGTTGATGGTGTTGAAATTATTCAGCCAAGTGATGATATCTCAGATCATTATTTAGTTCTTTGCAAAATTCATATAGCCAAAATTGTAAATTCTACTTCTTGTTACAAGTATGGAAGAACCATCACTTCTAACACAAAAGACTGCTTTTTAAGTTATCTTCCTGATGTATCCAAATTCCTTAGCATATCCAAAACCTGAGAACAACTTGATGATGTAACAGAAACTATGGACTCTCTCTTTTCTAGCACTTTAAATAAAGTTGCTCCTTTACGCTTAAGGAAGGTTAAGGAAAACAGTTTGACACCATGGTATAATGAGCATACTCGCACCCTAAAGAGAGCAGCCCGAAAAATGGAGCGCAGCTGGAGGAAAACAAAACTAGAGATATTTCGTATTGCTTGGCGGGAAAGTAACCTATCCTACAGAAAAGCATTAAAAACTGCTAGATCCGATTACTTTTCTTCTCTTTTAGAAGAAAACAAACATAACCCCAGGTATTTATTCAATACAGTGGCTACATTAACGAAAAATAAAGCCTCAACAAGTGTTGACATTTCCCAACACCACAGCAGTAATGAGTTTATGAACTACTTTACTTCTAAAATCGATACTATTAGAGATAAAATTGCAACCATTCAGCCGTCAGCTACAGTATCACATCAGACAGTGCACTATAGACCCCCTGAGGAACAGTTCCACTCATTCTCTACCATAGGAGAGGAAGAATTGTATAAACTTGTTAAATCATCTAAACCAACAACATGTATGTTAGACCCTATACCATCTAAGCTCCTGAAAGAGGTGCTTCCAGAAGTCATAGATCCTCTTCTGACTATTATTAATTCCTCATTGTCATTAGGACATGTCCCCAAAACCTTCAAACTGGCTGTTATTAAGCCTCTCATCAAAAAACCAAAACTTGACCCCAAAGAACTAGTTAATTATAGACCAATCTCGAATCTCCCTTTTCTGTCCAAGATACTACAAAAGGTGGTATCCACACAATTATATTCCTTCTTAGAGAAAAATGGTATATGTGAGGATTTCCAGTCAGGATTTAGACCATATCATATTACTGAGACTGCTCTTCTTAGAGATACAAATGATCTGCTCTTATCATCTGATCGTGGGTGTATCTCTCTATTAGTTTTATTGGATCTTAGTGCTGCGTTTGACACAATTGACCACAACATTCTTTTGCATAGACTTGAACACTTTGTTGGCATCAGTGGAAGTGCATTAGCATGGTTTAAATCGTACTTATATGACCGCCATCAGTTCGTAGCAGTGAATGAAGATGTATCCTATCGATCACAAGTGCAGTATGGAGTACCTCAAGGCTCAGTACTAGGGCCGCTACTCTTCACGCTTTATATGTTACCCTTGGGAAATATCAACAGGAAACATGGTGTTAGCTTTCACTGTTATGCTGATGATACTCAGCTCTATATTTCTTCGCAGCCCGGTGAAACACACCAATTTGAAAAACTAATGGATTGCATAGTCGATATAAAAAACTGGATGACGAGTAATTTCTTACTGCTAAATTCTGAAAAAACAGAGGTGTTAATTATAGGACCTAAAAACTCTGCTTGTAATAACCTAGAACACTGTCTAAGACTTGATGGTTGCTCTGTCAATTCTTCATCATCAGTTAGGAACCTAGGTGTGCTATTTGATCGCAATCTTTCCTTAGAAAGCCACGTTTCTAGCATTTGTAAAACTGCATTTTTCCATCTCAAAAATATACCTAAATTACGGCCTATGCTCTCAATGTCAAATGCAGAAATGTTAATCCATGCATTTATGACCTCAAGGTTAGATTATTGTAATGCTTTATTGGGTGGTTGCTCTGCACGCTTAGTAAACAAACTACAGCTAGTCCAAAATGCAGCAGCAAGAGTTCTTACTAGAACCAGGAAGTATGACCATATTAGCCCGGTCCTGTCAACACTGCACTGGCTCCCTATCAAGCATTGCATAGATTTTAAAATATTGCTTATTACTTATAAAGCCCTGGATGGTTTAGCACCTCAGTATTTGAATGAGCTCCTTTTACATTATAATCCTCTACGTCCGCTACGTTCTCAAAACTCAGGCAATTTGATAATACCTAGAATATCAAAATCAACTGCAGGCGGCAGATCCTTTTCCTATTTGGCGCCTAAACTCTGGAATAACCTACCTAACATTGTTCGGGAGGCAGACACACTCTTGCAGTTTAAATCTAGATTAAAGACCCATCTCTTTAACCTGGCATACACATAACATACTAATATGCTTTTATTATCCAAATCCGTTAAAGGATTTTTAGGCTGCATTAATTAGGTAAACCGGAACCAGAAACACTTCCCATAACAACCTATGTACTTGCTACATCATTAGAAGAATGGCATCTACGCTAATATTTGTCTGTTTCTCTCTTGTTCCGAGGTCACCGTAGCCACCAGATCCAGTCTGTGTCCAGATCAGAGGGTCACTGCAGTCACCCGGATCCAGTACGTATCCAGACCAGATGCTGGATCAGCACCTAGAAAGGACCTCTACATCCCTGAAAGACAGCGGAGACCAGGACAACTAGAGCCCCAGATACAGATCCCCTGTAAAGACCTTGTCTCAGAGGAGCACCAGGACAAGACCACAGGAAACAGATGATTCTTCTGCACAATCTGACTTTGCTGCAGTCTGGAATTGAACTACTGGTTTCGTCTGGTCAGAGGAGAACTGGTCCCCCAACTGAGCCTGGTTTCTCCCAAGGTTTTTTTCTCCATTCTGTCACCGATGGAGTTTCGGTTCCTTGCCGCTGTCGCCTCTGGCTTGCTTAGTTGGGGACACTTCATCTACAGCGATATCGTTGACTTGATTGCAAGTAAATGCACAGACACTATTTAACTGAACAGAGATGACATAACTGAATTCAATGATGAACTGCCTTTAACTATCATTTTGCATTATTGACACTGTTTTCCTAATGAATGTTGTTCAGTTGCTTTGACGCAATGTATTTTGTTTAAAGCTCTATATAAATAAAGGTGACATTGACATTGACTCTTTCTAATGCCCAGGGTAATTTTCCATGCAAAAGTTGCACTTCCTGTATACATTACCTTAAACTCCAATCTTTCACACATCCGCACACACGCAAGATATATAAAATCAAGCAATTGATTACATGTAAATCTACTCACGTGGTGTACATTTTGATTGCCCTTGCCCATTGTTGTATGTAGGCAAAACTATCAGGACTTTACGAACGAGAATTTTGGAACATTTGAGTGCAATCAGGAGATGTGATGCAACTTCGTCTGTTTCCCAACATTTTCAACAAGCTAAGCATACAATTTCTGACCTGAAATTTCTGGGCATCGAAAGAGTCTTGCCTAAAAGGAGAGGTGGTGATGTAGATAAAAAACTGCTACAGAGAGAATCTTTTTGGATTTTTGAACTCAACAGCCTTTTCCCGAAAGGGATGAATGAAGAGATAAACTATTCATGTTTTCTGTAAATGCCTTTTATTCTTTTTTAGAGATAAATATTGTTAACTTTTCTATCAAAAGAATTGTGCTTCTATTTGTTCTCTGGGTCTGGGCTGTAGCCCCTCCCTTTGCACCTGTTACTTGTTTCCTGATTATCTATCGGGTATTAATTGACTGCATGTCTGTTGTTGATTCATTATGAGCATTGAGAATAGCTGGATGGCTGAAACGTCTGCTCTTGCTCTAATAAAATGATTTATTCTTTTTGTTAAAGACTTTGTCTAGTTTTTCAGAGTGCGAACCATCAACAGTCTCTTAAACCATTTAAATAAAAATAAATACTAAATAGATACTAAATATAATGAGATACTAAAGCTACGGAGGCTTATAACAATAACAAATTACCTTTAAAATCACAACAACAACAAAAATATTGAACAACAAGCTAGTCTTTTTCTAAATAAAGAAAAATAAATAAGCTTTAAAATAAATAACACACTGTGGCTATATTTTTAGGACTTGCTTTAAGGCATGTTTGCATAAAAAAAAAAAAAAAGCTCCCTGACCTTGGATGGGCTGAGTCTGTTTCTTCTATCTGAGATAATCTGCCCAGTTTTAGAAAAAAATCTTTCAGATGGCACAGATGTGGCCACAATGCAAAGTCTTGTCTTTGTGACTTCAGAAAGGCTTTTGTATACTGGTGAACATCTCCTCCACCAGGCCAGAGGGTCTGATGTGCGGGGTAAGAGTGGCTCTGCAAGGTAGGCCTGCACCTTTATAGCATCTGAGGTCTTAGAAGAGGGAGCAGAAGGCCTCAAGCTTGCTACCCTCTCGTCAAAGTCTTCCCAAAACATGGCCCCTGCACTGGATCTGAAGTATCCTCCTCACTCTGAGCTGGGTTAAAACTGTTAAAGCTGAAGTTATCATAACCTTAATGTTTTAAACTAACATTAATAATTCAAATTCAAAATGTTATTTGCTTTTAATGTATATGTCATTATGTCCTTTTTTGAGTAATCTTCTTATACATATATTACACCAATATGTCAAGTCTGCCTAGGAAAAGCAATTATTATACCAGCAAACTCAAAATTGGAGTAAAAATTAACAAACTAGTCTATAAATACTTTTTATTGTAAGCTTGGATTATTATATTATTATATAGCCTAGTGTTTATTTACCGATAGACAGTCAAAAAGACAAATTAATCAATATTTTATTTATAACAGGGTTTTATTTATTTATAAAATAATAACAAACCACAGATCCTCAACAAACAGTAACAAAAACACAGTGACAGAAATGTCAGAAATAGCGTATGTGGCTGTCACGTGATTAAGGAACGAGTCAAACTGGACCCGAGACCCGAAAGACTCATGAGATGAACTAATCAATTCTCTTTCCGGCTCAAGACTGCGTTAGTTTTGCGTATGGGGCTGTCACGTGATTAAGGAATGACTTAAACCCAAGGACTCTTGTCAGATAAGAGGTGAGCTAATCACAGACTAAAGACTCAGGTAAAGAATGAATTTTTTTTCTGTATCTTATAGCATTTTAGTTTTGTATTGTTTTTAGTGGGATCAACGTTTGCGTAAGTACTAGATGTGTTGGGGAAGTAACACATAACATTTTCATTACAATTTGCTGAAATGAACGAAATGACTCGAAAAAAGATTCGTTCATTTTGCTGAACGAGACTCAAAAGTCCGAGTCGGTAAAATGATCCGAACTTTCCATCACTAGTTCTGTTACAGGTCTGCGTTTATTATATTAGTATGCCCTTTTCTCAAATAATGCTTCTTACCTTTTCTGTTTAGTCTGTTTTACAAGTTGTTGTTATATAATCTACACAGAAATACCATTTGACTTGTTTGTCACTCTTATGTCACTCAGACCGCTGACTCGTGAGATAATAACATAACGCCGGATGATTTCTATCCTCATCTCCGACATCCCTTTATATAGAGTCTTTGATCTCCGGATCATTTGAGCGTATCTCAGTTTACTCAGTTATTTCCCTCGAATCACCACATCATGATAAATTACTTAAAACTGACAACATCTATGACCAGATGCACATCTTTCCAAGAATACATTAAACAATTCTCAGTCCAGTTTAAGCATATTAAACTCAACACAACAACGTAATGCCAACATGAATCAGAGTAATCGAGCTTAATATGTACTTCCCAGGGCACATATTATACAATGCATATTTAAGCCATTACGTTAATAATGCAAAGGAGAGCAAGGAGAACATACAATATTACAATATCACTAATTCATAATAATAATGATAATAAACTTTGATTCTCTAACTCATTCTTGTTAAACACGCCCCCACATGTCTATGTCACTGTGTGGGAAGATTTGCACAACTCCGCCCAAATGTTCACGCAAAGAAAGAAGGCGTAACATTTTATACTCTCTGTTTCTGCCGGCATCATGTCGTGTAGACGCTATTTCGTTGTGAGAACGAAAATACTTTGTTGGGTCTTCCAAAAGAGGACTCAACTAAAAATCAGTGGTTCAGTTGTATTTACAACACTGTTCCAGAACAGTTCAACCCAAATATTCAGATGTGTGCAGCGCATTTTATCCTGATCCTGTGAGAGAAGACTACAGTGTTCTGACTCAAAGTCTTTAAGTAAATGAACGGAGGCCAGTGAGTATGTGCTGTGCAGGTAAACTTCACTCCGCTGATCTCTAGAGGCGCACTAGCGACCAGAGATGGGACCAAGTCACACATGTGCAAGTCTCAAGTAAGTCTCAAGTCTTAACCTTCAAGTCTCAAGTAAGTCCCAAGTATTTTTTAAGTCCTGTAGTAAGTCAAGTCCAAGTCAAGTCACCTTATTATTGTAATTTTACCTGCAGAATCTGATCTTAATAAAGTTAAAAGACAAGATATAAGTAACTGTCAGTAAATTAAAATAATTTGGATTTGCATTGTAAATACTCATGTTCAGTAAAATACATCATGGAATCAAACAAAATTGTAACTTCATAAAATTATTTTTTTCACTTCTGCCAACAGTGTTTGAAATGTTTTACATTTTCAACATTGAGTCCATAAAACAAATAACAGCTTAACAACAATACAGCTTATCCAACAGACTCCTCTCTGAACACCTCTCTCTCTCTCTCAAACGACGTGACGTGACATGACATGACATTCAGCCAAGTACGGTGACCCATACTCAGAATTTGTGCTCTGCATTTAACCCATCCGAAATGCACACACACAGAGCAGTGAACACACACACACACTGTGAGCACACACCCGGAGCAGTGGGCAGCCATTTATGCTGCGGCGCCCGGGGAGCAGTTGGGGGTTCGATGCCTTGCTCAAGGGCACCTAAGTCGTGGTATTGAAGGTGGAGAGAGAACTGTACATGCACTCCCCCCACCCACAATTCCTGCCGGCCCGGGACTCGAACTCACAACCTTTCAATTGCAAGTCCGACTCTAACCATTAGGCCACAATTTCCCCTCAAACACAGTTTACATACAACATTAAACTTTCTTACATTTCTCCTCTCTCTCTCTCTCTCTCTCTCTCTCTCTCTCTCTCAAGTTCAAGTTGCTTTATTGGCATGACATTTGAGTTAAAGTATTGCCAAAGCATTTAGATACAGAATAAAATATAAAATATGATTACAATAAAATACAATACAATAAAAATAGCAACAGCAGATAATATTTCTAATATTAATAATAGTAATTATATACAATTAAGAATATAAAATAAAACAGTTGAATACAATAAATTATCCCTCTCGTATGGTGTGTATGGTGTATAAATATTTAGCAGCTATTGTGACTGCCGTCTCATTCTCTCCAAGTATATAGAGTAGTTTCTCAGAGTCATTTAGAGACAAGAATGAACGATTCAAAGCTTCAAACTGTGGGAAGAATGTTTTCTCTTGTAGTGCTGAATTTGGGAAGTGTTTCTCATCCTCTGTTTGATTCAGCTCACAGTGTTTGCCTCTCTTCTCTCGGTAGCCAGGATCTTTTATGTCTACCAATCTCTATTTCCAAATCATGATCACTGAGTCGATATTTTGAAAGGATTTGTCTTTCTGTTAATTGCTTGAGTGATTTGCCAGTTTTGTGGTTCTGTTTAGGGCCGAATAACACTGGAGTTTGGTTTGGAGCTCAAATTCATTTTTTCATTTTTCATCATAATTATACTTCAGATTTTTGTCAATTAGTTTCTGAATGTTGGGGTTGTGATTGGAGTCAGACTCAGTTTGGGTTTCCTTCATCAGGTGAAGCATGAGTTTGTTTCTCTCTCTCTCACACACACACACACACACACACACACAAACACAATCTCTCTCTCAGAGTATATCCATAAGTCATTACCTCTATTACAAGGTATTGCACTTGCAAAATATAAGATTCGAGAGAGTCTTATCTGCAAGCCGAGCACGATGTGGCCTATCCCACCATGTATGCGGCACCGGTATGCGCGCTCATAATGGAAGCAACGCGGTCGCGATGCACACGCGGTGCGACACGCTCGTTTTTTCCAGGCGCGTCCGCATCGCATCGAGTTAAAAACATCTCAACTTTTCAGAGAGCCGCAAGCGCACCGCTAGTCATGTGACAAGAACCAATCAATCAGCTTCATCCTTTCCCGTAACAACGTTGAAAGCTCAGCCAAGATGAAGGAACAGCTGATCATAGCTGTATATGGATTGCCGTTTTGAAATAAATTTAGTAGCAGAGCTACTGCAAGCGATTTTTAGTGCTGCAAATCCATTTATCCTTTGCTGAAATTCCCGCGTCTTCATGGAGAGAGCGCGTCATGGTTGCTTAGCAACGGCAGACGCCTCAGGGGCGCAACTGCCCGAGCGCTTTGGAAACAAGGAGAAAGCGGCGCGCCTAGCGATTTCCACGCGTTTTTAGGCGCGAATTATTGACAACAAAAGCGATGACCCTCGGTACCCCTCAAGCTGAGATGTTGATGTGATGTGATATCTGATCTAAGTGGGCGTGGTGTGCGTAAGCTAGAGAGGGCATGACTGATGATAGTGTCCTGGTCCAGTCATGACAACGCGATTCTCAGCCTGCGCTCCAGCTGAGTAATCAAATTTATTTTTAAAAATAATTTATATATTTTATATTCAAACTGAAAACATGATGTGATTAACACTCAAGTCATTCAAGTCATCCTGTCTCAAGTCAAGTCATGTCCCGAGTCTTTAACTTCCAAGTCCGAGTCAAGTCTCAAGTATTTTATTTTTTGTCAAGTCAAGTCACAAGTCATAAAAATAGCGACTGGAGTCGACTCGAGTCCAAGTCACCAAGTCACAAGTCCCCATGTCTGCTAGCGACTGACACCTCCCAAGCACGAGACCCGGGTTCGAGACCCACTCAGAACGAGGGCGAGGTGTGGTGGTGAGGACCCGGGAGAGAGGTAATATACTTTACATATGTAAATGATTTGCCTCTGATTCGAACATGAGTTTTGAGCAGAGTAGAGTAGTGCTTGTTTGTCATTTCTCTGATCACAAATGCAGACATATTTTTATGTTTATGCTGGAAGAGAACGTGTAAAACCACAGTATAAGTCATTATAATCAGTAATTATGTCCCCACTGGATGCAACAAATGGCTAGTTTGTAATTGGTTCTATTGTTTTTGTCTTGTCTCGCTGGTGTTCTGACCAGAACACGCATCACAGTGTTTGAGGGGCCTAACATTCCCATCACACGCTTGAGGTATTCAGCCAATCACAACACACTGGACAGCTGGCCAATCAGAGCACACCTCGCTCTTCAGAATGATGAGCTTTATAAAAATCGACTTCTTTCAGAAGGCAGGGCATTGAGGAGAAACAATAATGTACAGTATGTGGAAAATGTGTTTTTTGAACTTTCAACCACAAACACATTTCATTACACCAAATACACAAAATTGCTTTTAGCAATATAATGACCCTTTTAAAATATGTCCAAGCGTTTTATTCCAGTCTTTTATTGTGGGGAAACGTGATTGGTTGCTATACCTGTCAGTCATATGGCCACACACACACACACACACACACACACACACACACACACACACCGCTCGCGCATTTGCTGGTACTCACTGTCATCACATGTATAGCTGCTATCCAGCATCAGAGCACAATGCAAATGGACTGTTTAACATGTTTTATGATAATGCGATGAAAGACGCACCTGCCGCCAGTCGCCCGCGGGGATCAGATCGTCATAGGTCACGAGCAGCGTTCTCCATCCGCGCGCCTGTGCGCGCTCCCGTAGCTCCCGCGCCAGCCGTGATTTACCGGCCGCCGGTAACCCGCTCAGAACACAGAGAGCCGCCTCGGGACTCATGCGACACCGACTCGCCACCGGAGGAACAAGCTTCTGACCAGCGTTCCGGAGGAACCTGTACGCGCAGTCCCCGCCCACTCGACAAACACCCCCCGCTCATTGGCTGCTGGAAACAGGAAGTGTGATTCGTGCTATTTAGCGTCTGCGCAGAATGTATCCGAATAAAACTTTAACTGAGAGTGCGGTAAAATAGTAACACGTGATCTTTGTTTTACAGTGTTATTATATGCTGTACGTTCATAAATGCGATCCTCAGAAGTGCTTTATATGTCGGTGTGTTGCTCTTAATAAGTGAGATTAAGAGGATGTCGGAGTGTGAGCCTCGAAAGCGTCAGAAGCTGCAGGAGTCTCTTCATGAAGGAAGGTAAACTCATTTAGATCCAGCAGAGCTTCAGTCTGAAAGAGTGTTTCATGTTCACTGGCGAGTTGTCCATATCAATATAATTTATATTCAGCAGGACTGAAGATGCAGAGAAAACACAGAAAGCAGCTCCTGAAGCTTCATCACAGATCAGAAACAGCCGGACTCTGGAGGACTGGCTGCTAAAGAAGCCCGCGGTGACCCGGAGCCGCCCTCCTCCTGACCCTGACCCCGACCCTGACCCCGAGCCCCAGGAGGATCCGATCCCCGCTCCGCGAACCGCAGCAGCGTCTGACGGAGAGCAAAGCCCGGTAACCTCCGGGATAAACTCCGCGATCAGAGCCAGACACACAGCGACGCGCAGAATCACACACTTCTTCTCTTCTTCAAATCCGCGCGGAGGAAGGTGAGAAAACAGATGCGTCCATCCAACAGGGAGCGCGCATGACCAGCGTCACGTTACATAATTAATATTCATGAGACCTGGCGCCACCCTAAGCCAAAAAAAGTTACATTTGCATATTTTTTTAAGCCCTAACTTAGAATACTTATACTTTTATGATAACAATGCTATGCGACTATGGGAAATGTCGTTTTTAATTTTGTACTATTTCTGAGCCCCGTGGCAACTATTAATGATTCATACTCTGCTGATTAGTTTGACACAAGTTTCCATCAGCCGCTGCTCAGAGTCTAAACGGACACAACGCTGATCTCAGACAGAAAGTGGAAGTGAAGAAAACGAAAGTGATTTCTGACACTCGGACACTTCGCGTTCGTTACCGAGCGTGTTCCGTTCTGAGGCTGTGTGGATGGACGCGGATCGGTCACCGGAAGCACCGGGAGCACCGGAGGGCTCGGGTGTGGTTCTCGTGTGTGTCGCTCTTCTTCTTCTTCTTCTTCTTCTTCTTCTTCTTCTTCTTCTTCTTCTTCTTCTTCTGTCCGGTTGCGCTCCTGAGACTCGCAGCGGTGCGTATCTCAGATACACAGAGACTAAAGACATTAAACACACGTCTAGTCTCAGTGTTGGGAAGTAACTATTCATTGATTTAATTAGAACATAAATGTAATTGTAATTAGTTACAGTTACTGAGAAAGATGTGACTCACAGGATTTCTTTCATGAATACAGTGATTGCTCTAGAATATGAGACAGCATCGTTTCTGTCATAGCTGTGCAAATTTGATTCCAAAAACAGACTCATAGCTATTCCTTGTTATGGTTTGAAATCTTTATTTCACTTAAATTCAAGTGAAGAAGCATTCTGGAGTCTGTCAGTAATCAGTGTAGAGTTAGCTTTACATGTTTGAATGATTAACATTCAAAATTTAGAAGAGTAATCAAAGTAATCAAATATATTCAGTTACATTACTTTAATAAAGTAATTTAAATAGTTACACTACTTTTACATTTTAAACAGGGTCATGTGTAATCTGTAAACTATTAGATTTCCAAAGTCAGCTTCCCAGCACTGTTAGTCTCTCTAGATCTCTCCGTTTGGTCTTCAGTCCTGAGCCGATGATGATGATGATGATGTTGTAGAACATGACACAGTTCTGTGGGATGATGAAGATGCAGCTCTCCGTGTGGAGGATCAAATTCCTCAGACGCTTCCACAGATTTTTCGGGTGAGTTTGACGGATGCAAACGATTGCTAATATCAGCCACAACATTTAGCAAATACCTGACAGGTATGAGTGAGAAAGCACACCTGAGGAGCCTCAGCCAATCAAAAACTCTCTCGAGGGCGTGGTCTTTCTGTCAGAGTCCAGTCTAAGCTGGTTTAAGCTGGTGTATAGAAGATCCACTGTCAAACCAACAAAAATACCAAACATAAACATTATTTATTAAAACATCTGCATTGCTCACAGCAGCTTTACAGTCGCTCTGAGGGTGTGGTTTGATGTCCTCATCACAGGGCAGCTGCAGCAGGGGCTGATGGGAAGGCGTTGGGAGCTGGTGTTCCTCTCAGTGACCTGCGGAGGGCGCCGGCGTGCAGCGGTCCGTTACCGGCCCTGAAGCCCACCGACAGACACACGGTTCTGATCCGGGTGAGTGTCAGACACAGACCAACACACTCACCTGCTCCACGCCGCTTCACTGCGGCAAACATCTGTCAATCAAAGCTGGTCAGCTAGGAAACATCACTAATGAATGAGTCGAACACATTTACTGGAAGGGACAAACAACCTAGTTTACAGTTATTAAAAAACCAACAAAAGCAAAAAGATAAAGTAGAAATGATCAGCTTCCTGTGAATGTAAGTGTGTAAAGCTCAGGTACTGCACACTTATTGTGATATTAGCTGCAAAATTAATTATCATATGCAAATGTTAAGTGGTAGTATTTCTGTGAGTTAATGCTGAATCTGAGAGGTGTAAAGGTCTGTATTTGTTGGTCAGACTGATCTGTTGCAGTCCGGTGAAGCTCCAGAGCCACATCCATCTCCAGATCAGCTGCAGGACCGCTGGGACGACACACACACACACACACACGTCAAACTACCCTGCTCCACACACAACCTGTTCCCCACGGACCTCACGGTGACACACACACACACACACACACGTCAAACTACCCTGCTCCACACACAACCTGTTCCCCACGGACCTCACGGTGACACACACACACACACACACACACACACGTCAAACTACCCTGCTCCACACACAACCTGTTCCCTACGGACCTCACGGTGACACGCACACACACACACACACACACAAACACACACGTCAAACTACCCTGCTCCACACACAACCTGTTCCCCGCGGACCTCACGGTGACACACACACACACACACACACACACACACACACACACGTCAAACTACCCTGCTCCACACACAACCTGTTCCCCGCGGACCTCACGGTGACACACACACACACACACACACACACACACACACACACACACGTCAAACTACCCTGCTCCACACACAACCTGTTCCCCACGGACCTCACGGTGACACACACACACACACACACACACACACACACACACACACACACACACACACACACACACGTCAAACTACCCTGCTCCACACACAACCTGTTCCCTACGGACCTCACGGTGACACACACACACACACACACACACACACACACACACACACACACACACACGTCAAACTACCCTGCTCCACACACAACCTGTTCCCCACGGACCTCACGGTGACACACACACACACACACACACACACACACACACACACACACACACACACACACACACAAACACACACGTCAAACTACCCTGCTCCACACACAACCTGTTCCCCACGGACCTCACGGTGACACACACACACACACACACACACACACACACACACACACACACACACACACACACACACACACAAACACACACGTCAAACTACCCTGCTCCACACACAACCTGTTCCCCACGGACTGCACTGTGACACACACACACACACACACACACACACACGTCAAACTACCCTGCTCCACACACAACCTGTTCCCCACGGACTGCACGGTGACACACACACACACACATACACACACACACACACACACACACACACATACACACACACACACACACGTCAAACTACCCTGCTCCACACACAACCTGTTCCCCACGGACTGCACGGTGACACACACACACACACACACACGTCAAACTACCCTGCTCCACACACAACCTGTTCCCCACGGACTGCATGGTGACACACACACACACACACACACACACACACACACACACACAAACACACACGTCAAACTACCCTGCTCCACACACAACCTGTTCCCCACGGACTGCACGGTGACACACACACACACACACACACACACACACACACACACACATTTGATTATTTTATTTGGAATGACAAATACTAATTAGAACAACAGCATCCAAATATTCACAAAGAGCCTATTATGTTTCACCTGACAATAAAGACAATGCAAGTTGCAACCACATTCAGAGAGTAGGCTATGGATAAAGATGACATCGTCTTCTCCAAACATGCAGACTGCCTATGATTGCTGACACAGAACAATATCTGGCTGTTTGCTTAGAGCTCTTTTTACTCAGTCCAGCAATCTGCAAGCCTCTGACACATAATCTGTGCACATGTCCCAAGCTACCAAAAATAAGAATAATCAGTTTGATCCTGTAACCACACACTGCCAAAGCATTTGTTAATGACTGATAACTTTAACATTTTCTCAGAAAAGCACAAATCCATGTAAAGATCAAAACAACAGCCCACTTCCAGAGTCAGAATGTTCTTAGAAAGTTCATTGATGACTACGATGTCTGGAGTGTTTGGGTATTCCCTGAGAACACTTCTAAGAGAGCTTATATTATTATCATTCAAGTTTAAAAACCAGCTAATTTTAACAGTTTTGTTTGTATGTATTGCACTTTGTCCAGATACTTTGCGCAGTTCTTGAGCCGTTATGTTTACGATGCGATCATGACGCGCGATGTAAAGTGCTTTAAACGCGGGGCATCCGTTCAGTATATGCGCTGTGGATGCCATTATCTTATCGCTGTGTAGTAAACAGAATGGTTCGTGGTGTTTTGGGAACCACAAAGAGAGGTTGTATTTGGTCGGGAGAGTTTGCAGCCGAGCTTTAATAACACATTTTAAGATATCTTCGTTGATGGTTGAATTTTGTAACGCAGAGTGTGAGACTGTATGATCCGCGCT